>NW_012119044.1:1042813-1091981 GCF_000951035.1 Colobus angolensis palliatus | reverse complement strand
AAAAACAGGAACTTATTTTTATATAGCTCAAGGAGTTAGCATAACCCCAGAAACTTAGCAGGAATTTGAAAAAAAAAAAAAAAAAAGTTGAAAATGAGGCTCAGCAATTCAGAAAGATCTCAGGGACTAGGTTGCTTGCATAATCAGAAAATAATATTCTGCATTGTCAAATGAAACTCCAGACTTAGGGCCTTTAAAAAAAAAAAATAGGCAAAGTTTTCCTGGAGAAGTAAACCAACTGTAGAAATGTTTGTTAGCACTTTAAGTGACAATGATTTGTGAGGTGTTTTGAATTTTATTGTTTTAAATCAGCATGGAAACCAAATAGAGCATGCTTTCTATTTAAAAGCTCTACCTCAGAAATAAGTATGCATCTTTTCTCCACACCTCAAGTTCATGGTTTTACACCATGTACATCAAACTAAAGTTTCACCATCATTCTGGCCCAGTATTGTAAAAGAAATAGCTTTTCTTAATCTAAAATTAAAGTGTAATAATTGCATAGCAAAGCAACGATGTAATTAAAATACAGTCTTATGTAATTTTAAAGATACATCATTATAAAAATTATTATGAGAAGAACAGACTTCAGCGTTACAAGTGGAGAACCAATATCGGAAAGAGTCTCCCAAAATGACATAGCAGTGATTACACAGTGACAGATCAGTGTATCTGCACAGGGAAAATCCCCTAGTTAGAGATCACAGCAGGATCCCATCCATCATATTACACATTAGTTCAGAGAACTAAAACTCTTGAAGCATTTTTGGCAGCAGGGAGAACTTCTAGCATCCTAATGCTTTTGCAAGGCTGGATTTTTCTTTTCTCCCCAATGCGCTTCAAGATTTCATAACACGAGAAACATAGGAGCAAAAGTTAAAATGCTTTAATGGTCCCCATAGGCTATTTAAATAAACACTGTGATTGCAATTTAGACAATCTGGAGTCCATTCAATATTAAATCCCCACCCAAAGCTACAGCTACTACACGAATAGGGAATTCATGGTATCCTCCACATGGCCATTTACTACTGCACCTATTGCTTCTTGACAATCAGGGGGAGGAGTCAGCCAGGCCTAACGTTACACCAGTTAAATCTGTCAACAACTGGGGAGAGCGCTCTGCTGAGCAAACATACTGATCCCTCTCACACAGCCCGTCTTTGTCCTGAGTTCGCCGCAACAACACTAATCTTCTCATACTATCTTCAGCAGTGCAAGCAGAAACTTCTCCTGCGACCAGCTGTAACAAAAGATGCCTTTCTTTATTTTCACACACTACATGTATATATTTATGCTGTCCCTTCCGCTCCCTCCCCCTCCATTTCCACCCCTTCCTACAGATCCAATTCTAAATAAAGCTTGATTGGAATAAATCATAAGTGATGCTTCATCTCAGAAAAATACAGAAAGAAACAGGCAACAGGGCTGATCAGGCCCTTTGATCACACCCTAGTAAAAATAATGCTCCATAATGGACAGTTTTGTCTGTGCCAGGGAAAAGAGCAGGTCCCAGAACTAGGTGGGCAATAAATATCCTAAAATATGGTGTGCCAAATTGAAACAATGGGGGTGGTGAAATACATATAACCACTGAATGTTCCTCCAACTACTTTCAGACCTCAGGAAATTCATGGAATCATGGTGTCCTTTTTCATCTTTATTTATTGTTTAAAAAAAAAAAACTATTGTAAAGGACTGATATTTTAACCATGCCATTAGAAAAATAGTATTATCATTAGTTGAGACTTTTTCCAGTATAAAAATGTAATATGGTATTTATGTTTAGGGATGAGAACAAACATTTTTAGACATAATTTATATTCAGTAAAATAAAAAACATCTTAAGTGTACAGCTCAAATAATTTTTACCTGCTTATCCATTTATATAATCATCCTCGGATTGAGATACAGCCTATTTCTGTCATGCCAGATGGTTTATGCATGCCCTTCCAGTCAATTATCCACCAGAGGTAACCTCCATAGATTAACTTTGCCTAGAACAAAACTAGGCTAGTTTTGCCTAATCACCAAAGGTTAGTTTTATCTGGAACAAATATGTTTGAACCTTATATGCCAAACATGATGCTGGAAATTTTCTGTACATTATCTTATTTTAAACTCACTTAGTCCTGAACACAATAAGAGACTGGCATTTCTGTCCCAAGTTTGCAAGACAAAGGATAAGTAACTTGCTCAACATAAAGCTGCATGTGAAAGTCTGCATTTATTATACTTGAACAATTAGTTATGCTATATTTATACCATGTAGACCATTAAAAATGACCCCAATTAATGGCTTAAAAATTAAATGCATCACAAAATAACAGTGTTAATAACAATATTAACCCCATTCTATCTGGCAGGTATTCGGCAAAATGCCTAACTGCATTAGCTAATTTAATCCTCACATCAACCATGTAAGGCAGCTATTGCTATCTCCATTAGGCAGCTGGCTCAAGAAGGTGAAAAGATTTGCCCACAACAAGTGGAATCAAGCCTTGTTTTCTAATCCATAGTACTTACTTTATAACAGGTGCTCAATAAATATGTGGCAAATCACAGAATTAAAGAATGATGAAAAATGCTTGAGGAGGGGTAGATTATGTTTTGAAAATCCTAGGCAAAGTTGTTTATCACTGCCATGATAGCATCTGCAGAAACAAATTTATAAAAACTGAAAGTTAGATGGAATCTTAGACATTAATTGATCCCTTTTCCTCATTTTAGAGATGAGTAAACTGAAGCACAAAGTAACCTGTTCAAGGGAACATAGCCAGATAATGTTGAAACTTGGACTGGAATTCAGGTTTCCCAATTCTCATTCAAGTGTTAGCTATGTTCTATTTCTATGGTTCTGAATCAAACATACTGCATGGGTTCTAAATAAGTTTGCAATTGAATTTGATAAGTTTATCAACACTTCAAATAGCTGTGACAACTATTCTGTAATGTGTTAAAAGGAGAAGGGGAAAAAAGAAGAAATATAGAGCAAAGTTTCTTTCCTGGAGATGACTGGATATTTCATTGGCAAGATAAGAATTAACCTTATGAGACAGTGAATATTATTAAAATGTGTGCTTGTAAAAGAAATAAAAACAGATTGCCGTATAAAAGATTGTATGATAATTTATATCATTAAATATAATCAACTACCACAATTTATGGAACAGATAACACCTGCAATGAAAGTCAGAAAGGGATGAGATCAGTGTTGGCAGGAACTATGAAGAAACTTGAGACCTGTTTAGAAGTCATAATAAGCTCACAGATTTGAGAAATCATCCGATGCAATTGCTAGCTTTAGACAGGAGGAAGTGTGTCCTGGGGGATAAGAGCTCTTGCCCATGGCTCTAAAGCTCTTTGATAGCAGCAATGTGGCCATAACTACTTACTTCCAGTCCACGGTTCTGTCCATTAGCACCATTTTATCAACTTCTCCATGAGACATTAATGGAAAAATCCTACTCCTCACCTCAAACAGTAAAATAAATTAAAATATTAATAAAGTGTCTCACATGCCTTAAAAGATACCTATAAAAATATCACTTCACAGTATAATGATTGAATTGTTTCTATTTTGAATGCTTTGACAAACTCTACCTGGACATTTACTATACATTAAATTAAACCCAACTTTACATGCAGAACACATAACAATTTTTTTTAAAGAAAACATAGATAAATCACAGGGAATGTTGAATGTATCTACATTGTAATGTTGGACGCGTATGTCCTCCAAATCATTTACTATCCTAAAAAGGACACCTTAAAGAAAAGTAAAAATGGAAAATATATTTGTAAAACAAAGATTTTTTTTCTGACATCTTATGGTGGAATATACTTTTCTTCTCCATTTAAAATTGTCAGTGGTGCACAAGTGATTTCATCCTGTGAACCCAAGAGGAATGCAACCACAGGCAAGCCTTCCAGCTGTTGTTCATCAAGGATTGTAATATTTATTCTGGAAGAAGCAAACAACAGATGCATTTGGAGAACATGAGTTCACCTGGATCCTATAGCATATGAGCTCAAATCCAATCTGCTAGTCAATAAACATCTTGTAAAAGAATAACCACCAAAACACAAACAAACAAACAAACAGAAACCCCACACATGGTTCTAAAAATTTAAGTTTATGACCCCATGGACAATCTTGACTCTAATCTTTATCTCCATACACCTCCATTTATACTGTTATTAATAACTAAGTGCTGGGGACACCTCTGTGAACATGTCTTTTCATTTCAACACCTTATCATGCTACCTTCTGTAAAAATGGTCTCTTCATTTCCCGAGGTGGTAACTTACTGTTGTTCTAAAGATGACATAAAACGTATTTGTAGCTTATTTTACTGATTTACAGCCATTTTCAATAAAACTGCCAACCACGCATGAGAATCTATGAAAACACTTCAGGGACCGTGAAGGACCATCTATCATTTTTCAAATAAACATCTGCATTAGAAACTAGAATTTTTCAATAGTGATTCAAATTTAACCTTTTACCTAGCACAAGTGCTCCGATTACATATTTTTGATATCTTCTGAGAGGAAAGATAAATAAATAAATAAATAATACACAATGAATTTATGAATTTTTATAAAACCATGCAGAGAGAATAGACAATAATTTTTATTTATTTACTGCTGCTTTAACCTAGGTCCCAGCTTTTAGCTATTTCATAATTAATATGGAAGAGTAAATGTGAGATAGAGAAAAGGTGAGACTTCTATCAGATTACTTTTTGATAAATTATCAATAAAATCTGACACTGCATTCTAGCCTGGATGACAGAGACCATGTCTACATCCCTCAAAAACAAGCTCAATGTACATAAGACGCAGAGCAAGTTCAGTAGAACCACACAGCTCTCATTTCTCTTTCAAATTCAAGGGTTTTATTCCTAAATTCATAAATGTATCCAAATGGAAATATAAATGCACCCGATCTCTCATCAGGTCACACACAAGAATCAAATACATTTATTTCCTCTTCCCCCAGCACTTCAGTAATGTCCATGATTTTTAAATACTGCATTTTCTCTAGACCACAAATGACACCAAATTCAGCAGATCAAGTCAAACCTGTATACTCAAATTCTAATTCTATAGAAAGACAGTGAATGATTTCATAATCTTAAATCAAGAAAAAAAATAGCTACCACCTGCACCTGGATAGTTACCAGCAATGACTATAAAAACTAACTACATTAAATATAGTTAAACATTGCTGTACGTTTTAGTACCTATTTGATTAATGACAAGAGTAGTGACAGACAGTTGCAATATGGAATCTAATGTTTATACCCAAACAGTACATCAGTCATTTAGCCCAAATTTACCTTACTCCCACACAAACCTGGTGTCAGGCTCAATGTTTATTTCTGTAAATTACCAAAAAAAAAAAAAAAAAAAAAGCTCAATATTCAATTTAAGAAGTCTTAATTTTTTTCACATGAACAAAATTTGTATGTGTTAAAGAAAATTCCAAAGCTTTTCATACCACTCTTGAATTTACTTTCGCCATTTCTCTGAAGCATTTATCACACTTCCCTTGAAAGTTTTGTGACCTATTCAGAAATCTTAACAATGACTCTACTGTATAACTTAGGAAATTTGGTTTCTACTCTTTGGATTACTTTCTTTTGTTTTTTTTTTGTTTTGTTTCATTTTTTTACTCTCCAAACCTAAACTGATTAGCTTCCTGCTGATAATCCTTTTCATTAATAGGCTATGTCAGCCAGGCATGGTGGCTCACCCCTGTAATCCCAGCACTTTGGGAGGCAGAGGCGGGAGGACTGCTTGAGCTCAGAAATTCAAGACCAACCTGGACAACATAGAGAGACCCCATCTCTACAAAAAATAAAAAAATAAAAATTAGCTGAGCGTGGTGGTGCTTGCTTGTAGTTTTAGATACTTGAGAGGCTATGGCAGGAGGATTGCTTGAGCCCAGAAGTTTGAGGCTTCAGTGAGCTATGACACCATCACTGCACTCCAGCCTGGGGCAACAGAGTAAGACCCTGTCTCAAATTTAAAATAAATAAAAAAAATAAAAAGTCAGTGCCAGTCAGAAACAGGACCTGCAGGTTTTCCTAATTTTTTATAGCACCTAATTCTTAAATGAAAACTCAATATTATATTTGTCAGTATGTTTTGAGAAATGAGAGGCTAAGTATAAGAAATCCTGTTCTTTCTTATTAGATGGCTATGACCTACATTATCTGGACTGTAGGAAAAAGGAAAAAAATACTTAGTTCTAATGGTAGTCACTGTAAAACTGCAGACAGATATATAGGGGGTAGAGCCATAATCCAAAGCTGCCCAAAAGTTTCTCTAAAAGAATTAAAGAAGCTTTTTATTATTTTAATCAAGAAAATTACACTTTAAAAAACATGTTTGAGCCATTTTTTAAAAAAAGACATGATCGAAATAAGCAAACCCAAAGTTTAAATGCTCCTCAGCTGGAATCTAACTGAGAGTAATCACTGAATCTCATGGCTTGTTTTGTTTGTTTTTTCAACTTTTCCTAAACTGTTTAACTCATGACGATTTTCCAAAGCAGCCAAGGAGGCCAAAGTAAAATTACACTAACATATAATGTAATGCAAAGGAAATGCTCAGAATGCACAAATTCTTGCACACAAAGGCAAGATGCTGATTCCCACCAAAGAGAAATGGAGTTAGCAATTGGAGAGGAAGAAATGGAGATACTCAATAATTAGATGTGGAGTAAAGGAGGACACTGGGGAAGAAGATCTCTGGGATGGAAAATGAAAATGGCTGTAACTGTCGTCCCATTGGTTTACTTTAAATCCAGCCTGTAGAATGAGAGAGGGTTTTTTGCAGTTGGTTTCTTTCTCCCTTCTTATAGCCCTCTCCAACATGTGTGGCATCTAGCATCTGGGTTTGCGCGGCTTGTTATTATCTCTCCAAACATATAGTTTGATATTCCTTTAATTAAAATGGTGACCATCACCTAAAACAACTTTTCTGGAGACGGACCTTGTAAACCCACAAAATCCAGGCATGGGTTTGTTGAACCTGCAGGCAGTTTTGTTTAAGTGAGCATTAAAGACTTGGCAAGCCCTCCATGCTCTCATTTACTTACTCTCTATTATCTATCCACTTAATAATTTCAGAAACTTCAATCAGACTCTGACCAAAAAAATCCACACAGTGCTTGGGGTAGAATGATAATACCATCTGTTTTCATTCTTACGTGGGTTCTTTCCAACAGCACAATCCAGCATTCTGGTTGCTTATTTTATAATGATCCTGACATTATAGGTGATTTAAAGAAAACTCTCCTATGTCACTTGCCCCTTGCAAACATGCAGAATCTTTTTTCCATTTGAAAAAGTCTAAAGTATTTTCATATTCATGTTGATTGCATTTGAATTCTATAGATAAATAGGACCAATGTGAAATACTAAAAAAGATCCAAAGCTAGCTTTTTTTTTTTTTTTTTTTGTAATGGTTGGTAAGACTGAAAGCTCTTCTAAGGAGTTTATCTGGCATGAGACCTCTAATTCTCTTTCATAAAGTCTAGATGGCAATTTTTTCTAAAAAAAAAATAAAGTCTAAACCATCCCTAAAAATAGAAACTACTAACTTACTGAGAACCTTTCATATACTGACTTTTCAAATGTGAGGCTCTCCTTTATAGTATTCCTTAAGAATTAGATTACAATACCATTATCCAAGCCCTATGAATAAACAGTTCTATCGTTTCCTTCAAATCATGGTAACAACTGAGAATTGAGAGTGAAGGTCAAATGTTTTAAAACTCTTTGACACAGGAAGAATTAGCCAATGGGATGGAAAAATACATTCCAAATAATTCATTTTTGCAGATTTAACAATCAATATGGAGCACCATATGATAGCTATGGCTCCAACAATCTGTATCAATCATGAAGATTGGCAGTGGCAAGCTACACAGACCAATTTTTGTCATGCTACCACAGTCGACTTTACAGTCTATGTGTAACCAAGACTGACTCTGGTGCTTTCCCCGACACACCACACAGCCCCTTCCAAGATCTGCTTCCAACACATTCAAGGGCTTTTCTGAACCAAACCTGACTGAAAACCTTTGGAGACTGGCACACAATTCTTCTGATACTCCATGTTTTCCTTCCAAAGGCTGCATCTTTAATACATTATATTGGGTTTTTCCCATCACACATTTAATGTGTGAAATTTCTAAACTCTTCCCCTTCACTTATCTAAATTGAACTTTGGCAGCCAACAGTTAACTGTTGGAGAGTTGCTTAAAACGATCAAACCCTTACTAGATCTGATTGCAAGAAGTATCAGTGCCAAGATAGAAATTTCAGTCTTCATCATACACAAAATCAATATGTATGCTTCGCTCTGGAAAGAAAGCCACCTTGAAAATAATTAATAAAACATCAAAGCTGCACACAACTTCAAAAATCCACATGAGACTGAAACATTTGAGGCAATTAAAAGAAATTACTAATTTATACAAGGTGGTACTTCTCTTCGAAAGGTATTTTCAAATATATACGTAGCTCAGTGAAGACAAATCTCAGTCTTGGCTTCAAAATGGCAATTTAAAATCTTAACAACACACCCATAGCAATTCTGAATGTTACATTAAATACATAAACTTTGAGAAGCCTTAAGAATAATTTGGAAATATTTAAATAATATTAAAAAACCATGGAGAACTGCAACCTATATTTCCATTGAATTATAGTGCACAGACATATTATTAGAATTTATATTTAAAAAGCATAACTTTTATCTTTATAATATGTACATAGATGAAATAACTTCCATAAAACACATGACAAAATGAATTTCATCTATTAATTACATTTTACTGTCTTACAAAGTTACATTTGCTTATTTTTAAATCTTAAATAGATATGCTGTGTTTAGTGGCGGGTATTTTTAAAAACAGGTTTAGAAAAAGGCAACTAAGAAGTAACACTAGCTATGGGAGAGGGGAGAGAGAGAGAACTTTGTGAAGTGGGCGTGATAATACAGTTTGTACAAGGAGGAGGAGGTACCTGAAAAAGGAAAGCTTGACAGAAGATATGATGTTAGTTGTGGCTTTTAAATATGAGCCATAGTTACTGAATCTGTGAATTACCTGGACAAGGGTAAGCAACCACATATAGTGAAGGCTGGAAAGCTCTGTTGGAGGAAGAGAGAGATAAGGGTCTTTTTGCCTGGCTTTGGTGTTTAGACTTTAGCCCATAGGCAACTGAAAGTCATTGAAGGCTTTCAATCAGGAGGATGACATAACCAGATTTGCATTTTTAAAAGATAACTGGCATCACAGTGAGATAAATGGATCTGTAACAAGAGACAGGAGGCAGGGAGTCTGCTTGGGAGAACACTGTGATACACTGTGACCCATGGTAAGAACCTCAAGTAAGGTAAAGGCACTGATATTTGAGAGCAATTATCTCTATGCTCTCCACAAAGCCTCAACTTTATATATCCAATGTGTTAATTTCCAGGAACTACAAGGCTTTTCTAAACTTTATTTAGCATTTCTAGAATATGTATCTTTACAGAGCACTTTTTAAGGCATTGCTTAACCAAACCTCTCAACTTCCTTAGCAATGAAAGAATGTTTTATCGTCATTATAGAACTTTTTAATAGAAATATGGTTATTACTACTTAGTGTCTTTCATCAATGTAGTGAAACCATCAACTGCCCTCCTTCTCGCCTTACCATTAATGTTTTACACCTGATGATACAGCAAAAATTACAACTCTGCCCAGGTGCAATTTATATCTCCCTTCCCCCATGAGTTTTGCTCTGTTCAGTATCACCTCACGAAGCAGCCAAAATGATTAAAAGACATGGCATTTGTTTAAATTAAGAGAAAAAAAAGTAGGGTGGATAGAAATGCTCTAATAATAAAATTAAAAAGAAAAAAAAACTGCTTCACAATTTACTTAATATTTTCATTTTAAAGATAAAGTAACCTTGACCCAGCCAAGTTAAATGACTTGCCCAAGATAAGATCAACTGCTGAAAGGGTTTTTCTGCCAAGACCACAGGGAACCATCTAACTGTTAACCCATATTTCCAAAGTTGTTCATGTTATAAACTATAACAAAGTTGTTAAACGCAACTTTGAGAAAAGTTATTTTCCAAGTACCTACAAAATGTATGACATGAAAATAAATACTACATTTTTGCATATTTCCTAAATTAAGGAGAATGTTTTTATTGTTTTATTTATTTATTTTTATTAAATGACAGAAGAGTAATTTGGTATTTATCCACCAAGTTGCATTAATAATATACTAATCCTGCAACGACACTGAAACACTAATTTGAAACCATTGATTAAAAAAATTGTTTTCTTGGGTCCAATACATATATACTAAGGAGACGGGTCATTACATCAATATAGTATCAATATATATATATACCAAGTATCAATATATAGTATCAATACATATACTAAGGAGATCATTCAGTCCTTTGGTTATTGATGATTTATATGTTATAGCATGATTGAACTGGTCAACTCTTCTTTTTGAGATACCTGATTTTTAAACACCTTTTCTTGGTAGTTACAGTCGAGAGCTGATGTCTATTTTAATAAGTGATTAAACAAGTATAACACATTAACATCCTTATAAGTCTACCTATGAGTTTTAAGACAGCTTAATTATTCCACAGAACTAAAAGTAACTAGTAGATAAACTTTCTGTGTTGTATACAATTACTACTGCTTTATTTTTTCAGAGTACAAGCAATGTAAGGCTCACAGAGGAAACCTTGGAACAATGATATATTGTTTTAACTTCAGGAATAAGTTCATACTACTTTTATTTCTGATTACTTACAATTTTTAGCAAAATTGTGTAAAGTTACTGGGAAGGCAAATTACTGCGTGTAAAATAAAAATACTTTTCTGAGAGGACAAAACATCTTGAACTGAAAAGAATGCCTTTGTGTATTTTAGTCAGAAGCAGTATTAATAACTACATGACACAAAAATATGTGAACACTTTGGAAAAATATTTAGTACAGATTAACCATTTCTATGATTGCAATGCTAACATATAGGAACTCAATAAATAAATGTTGAATGTCAAATTCAAATTTGACATTAACTACGTGCCACAATGTTATCTCCTACAATGATATATTTCTTAAATTTTCCCACATTTCAAGAAAGTAACATCATGCTCTTCAAAAGATCAAAAGGAAATTTGGCTTCGTTGACTTTAATTTTTGTGTGCATTTATGTAGATAAATATAATTTTTATCCGCATTTGAAATTTTTATTGCCAATGCTGGTTTCTATTGTCTATTTACCTCACCCAGGACTATGGACTGTGTTTTGAAACTTCCAATGTTTGAAGATCTGCTTCTTTGCCCTCTGAACTGTAAGTCACTTTGGTTCCAAAATATTATTTGCTGCATTCTGATTGATCTGTGTGTTTTTGCGTCTTCCCCAGGATTCTACAGCTATGGCACATTGCTTAAACCATGCAGAGTGAGCACAAATATTTGATGAGCAAAGCTGAATTTTTAAAAAGTCTTTTAGGGGGAAGAAATGGCATTGTAGCTACTGTATGATTTTAATACATCTCATTGGAATGGCTAAGTTAAACAACAACAACAACAATGAAGACTGCCAAAAAAGTAAACAAAAAACAAACTTTAAGGACAATTCCATGTACTTGCACTTCTGTAAGTTAGAATTATTTTAGCCTGGTCTCTGTAATTATTAGCAGTAATATGCTTATTAACTTGTGAATTTAATACATATGGCATCAGTGTAAAATCCAATGATGATATCAAGAGAAATCACAAAATGATCGTTTTCTCTCTTTATCCTAAGCTGAGCAAGGAACCTTTCCAAACAGTGTGAACTCATTGGCTTCGCCATAACTCTACAGAGCTCGTGCTGCCATATAACTGGGAATCAGAGAGGTGAGGTCATTTCATCACTCCTTGCAAAAAAATGCAAAACGTCTGCTAAAATCTGACTTCATTTGATTTACTCTCCAAGACTGTTTTTTATTAAATATGTTTGACTGCTATCTCTAATTAAATGTAGAATTAATTTTGGCAAACTAACCACAGATGCAGTTTATGTTCAATTTTATCAGACAGATTTATTTATAAGCTGTCAACTTCTTGAAAGACTTCATTTTGGAGCAGTTTTAAATTGCTAACAGTAGCTGTAAATGGAGCTACTGTTCTCTGGAACACTAAAGGAAAAGTATGCTATAAATGTCCATTCCATCTGTGAGGAATCATAAAACAATCACATTCCTTTATTTTTTTTCCTCCGTAGGACCTTTATTAAATTAGTTCAACTCAATTAAAAATAACTTCAAAAACATTTCAGAGCCTTTTGTTTCATGGAATACTTGGAACTCTCTGCACGGAACGTCACCCTTTTAACTAATCCCTTTTACTAAATGGAGGAGAATAGTGGTATTGTGACTTCAGACAGTGCTTTCAAGGGTCTCTACTGTACCGAATTGAGGTCACTGCAAGACAATGCTCAACACCCAATAGCCATTCAAACGTTCTTCACAACTCTATCAAACGTGTCTTTCTTTCTCTCACCCGCTTTCTCTCATGGCAAACTCAGAGGACAATGGAAAAAGCCTCCAGCACCATTTATGGTCACCATATTTGCACATGACAAAGTCTATTCTTCCTGGTTTGCCAACTCCCTGTAAAAAGAATGAACCCTGGGATAGATTTTCCCACCATTACTGTTATTCAAACTTATTTTGTATTTAATTTTGTTGTTGTTGTTGTTAGAGGGCTGGTACATGGCATTTGAGAAGCTGACTTGCTATTTTCGAGCATGTGTAACAAAGCAGAGACTAAATGCAGAATTAAATATGTCACATTATAGCCAGCATATGCATGACGGAGCGTACAACTCAGGACAAAGCAGAGACAAATGATGGGATTGGAACTATTATACCTTGTCTTATTGTTTAGCATTATCAGTATTATAAAACTCAGTGTTTCCCTGTGAACCACCATGTCTGAGCCCCACAAGCACTATTTAGTTTTGCCTGGGAGTTTTTATGGCTGTAGCCACAAACAAACAAAATCAATTGCTGTAAATTTTTCTCACCAGGGCTGCTCCTTGTGAAAGGGAAAAAAAAAAAAAAAAAAGATGTATCCAGAGCCTCATCCTCCAAACAAACAAGAAAGAACACATATTTGCAAGCTATATAGTAAAGTTGTTACAATTAAGATTTTGATTTTAATTAAGAATGGGATTTGTAGGACAATTAGTGAGATGTAATATTCTTTGCAAGAAACAGTGCCCTTATTGGAAATATCATATAAAATGGAATTGGGGGCATTTGGAGCTGCAGAGAGACTTGTTTCTATGGATTTTTACAGATAATGAGAAGAAAAATACAAGGAAAATGTAGCTACCTCACCTGAAATGCAGAAATATTAATACTGTTTGATCTTGTTTTCCTTAATTTTTTCTTCTTTTTAATTCAGGTCATAGTTATCTATGCTGTTGAGATTTCAGTCAGGTGTCCTCTTACTATTAATATACTTTATAAATTCTTCATTTATTCTAAACCACTAATTATTAGAAGTATACCTCATCTCATTTGATTTTATAAAGATTTAATTACACAAAGATATAATGATACATTTAATGATAATAATGGCAACAAACTTCTAAGTTATGTTGGTCATGCTTAGCTGCCCTAACATAACAAAGAGGACTCTTTCTATTATTGTGTCATGTTAAAGAACTGAATTTGTGTAATTCCTTAAATGTTAGAATAACCATTTCCTTGACAGCATATAGATTTTCATGTGTTATGAAAACTAAAACTGCATTCCCTAATGAAATGGCTGATAATTTTTCAAGTGTATTCAATGTATTCTATAATAAAACATTTATTTCTCCTCTCTACCATAAGATTAAACTTTAGTAAGCAAATTAAAGGACCTCCTTCCCTGAACATATGAAAAAAAAATTGTAATAGTGACTATTTTATCAGTTATTATGCTGTGAATTATAAAGATCAAATATATATAATCACACATACGAGATTTAAAACATATTCTGAGCACCAACTTTCTGCAACATGTATTCTACAGTAATTTCTAAGCATATGCTATCTGCCAGGCATTGTACCAAGCCATGCTACAGTACAATACACATTGTAGATGCCTTAATGCAGTTTATAATCGGCTGGGAAAACATACAATTAAACATTTGTAATCACTCACTGTGAAGCACTGTAGGTGCAGAAATAGGTATAACATTTTTTTTTTTTCTCAGTTCAGAGGTCAAAAGTGGAAATTCCCCAGAACTATGGGAAGCATCCTGAGTGTAACTTACCACAGTTATCAAGTGGTCATCTGAAAAGCATCATGCTAAGTGTATCAGGATTGAAAGGTAAAAAACTTAGAATATAGCTATAGCTGGGGTTTGGGAAAGAGTAGAGGAGAAGCAAGAAGAAATAAAATGTAAAAACACAAGGAAACAGTAATGTGTGTGGATCATAATAAGGAATAATTAGTGGCCCACTTTATTTCTAATGAGGCTATTTATATGGAATTAGGGCAAAATAGGTCTGGAAATCTAGGCTGGAGCCATAGGGTAGTTGCTGGTCCTTAAGTGCTACCCTTAAGTACAGCTGACTCGTGTGGGACCAGATAGAGAGCCAGAAAAACAAATGCCAAGGCTACTTCAGGATTTCACCGGAGACGGAGTGAGGGTCTGGTGTTTCTGCAGTGCAAAAGGAAAGGAGGAAAAGCACTGAGGAGATAACAAGCTGTATGATTTGGAAACCACAGATGTGGTAGCCAAAAGAGGAAGGAAGTCAACATGATCTGAAAGGTTTACATTAGGCTGGATGTATCTATAAGGTTGAACTACGTGAAATTGCCAATCTAAAATATCCAGGTGATATTTGATCAGAGGCAGTGGAGAAAGAAGAGTAGTCCAAGGGGAAAAATTCAGTTTGTGTCTAGATTCAGGAAGCAGAAGGGTGAAGTGGGGTCAGTAAAATAGTTAAGTGAAACAGTCTACTGTAGAGATGGGATTCTGACTTAATTTCCTTAGTATCACAGAAAAAATGGGGGAGATCTTGACTTTTATCTCCAGTGTTAGCTTCAGAATAAAATCGATTTCATATCTTGAGTATGTCTCCAAGACCTAAGATTCCTGATTCCTTATTTTGCTCCTTCATTATCCTTTAATTAAATCCCTTATGTGTGACATTCTTTAAAATGAAATCTTAGTTTAAAAATAGTCCTCTATACATTTCATTTCAGAAACCATTATGTCAGGGGAAAATATTGAAAGTAAAATATGAACACAGCAGGTTTCAACAATTCAAACGTCCACCCATCCTACCAGTTACAATAACTTTGCTCTTGGTATCAGCTGTCAGCATTAGTTTCAAAAGTGGTGCTCCTCACGACGTTTCTAATTATGTTCCCCCTCCCATTTTATTCTGGAACTCCAGTGTAAACTCAAAAAGCATAAATTGCCTTTTAATAGTTGTTCTGTTATGGATAGTGATGTGATATAACTCATCACTACATGTTTTTCATTAATACTATAAATGATACATCTTAACTACAGTTATCTTTGTACTAATTGATAAGCTTTATATAATAACACTGATGCTAACAGAAACCTTTAAGTGATTATATTTATATTTATATAATCACTTGGCTATCTGTCTTTTTCGCTTTCTAACTACCTTATGGAAGAAGTGTTGTTAACATCACACTCTCATAATGATTATGTGAGACACAGGCTGACTTCAAAACCACAAGGACTACCTGAAAAAAGAGGGCACATGTTCTTAGTATGATAATAAAACCAGCTGACATATACAGCCACCACTATCCTACTGGGTTCCTCTGTTCAAATTAAAAAGATACTTTCTTTTGCCCAACCTTGCCCAGCAAGTGAGAGCATGGCCAGCAAGAGGGGCAACAGATGCCTTTCAGCCCCTGTTCACCCCAAATTCATCCCCTCAATGGAACACTTTTGAGCCATCTGAAAACTACACAATGTAATGTGGGCTTATGCCAGGGACTCTGGTATAGGTGTCCCAGATACACTATCTCAGTTAATTCTCACAATGGCTCTATGAGTTGGCTACAACTTTATGCCCACTTTACAGAGGTCAACTAACTTGCCCACAGTCACAGCTAGTCAGGGGAAACACCAAAGTTGTCAGACGGCAGTGTGAGCTCAGAGCCCTCATTCTTAGCTCCAACAAATTACTGAAAGTATCATTATGTTAAACCAGGACTTTATTTCATACAACTCCATCATTATATTTTGTTAACTCTTTGGCTATAATATATATGTATGTTAATAGTTATGGGCGAAGTCCCACATACACCCTAGAAGCTACTATTTCCTTATGTAATTACTTCCTAATAAATGGGAGAGAGGGATATCTAGAAAGATGTCTCATCAATGTAATTCTTACAACAAAATGAAATTTGTTATATTTGAAAGAAGAAAAGTTCTTCATTTTGGAAAGAAAAAAATCTTGTCATTGACAAAGAAGAAAAACTAATGAAAAATTTGGGTAAAGAAATTAACTGTGAAAATATCCCTCCCTCTGACACCTTCCTCAAATAAAAGCTTACACAGCACACATAAATTGGTAAAATAATCCCCACAGGTAAGATAAACATCATAAGTTGTCCACACAGACAAGCAAGCATATGCCAAAACAAAAAGAGTATTTGAAATTACACTACAAATATTTTACTTGGTAGTAAAATACTTAAAGTATTTCTCGCCTCAGACTAGTTTTGCCAAATCAGAAGTTTTCTTTTGGGTGGTTAAGAAAGCCAAGAGTTTTCAAAATGTTTTTTAAACTGTTCTACCTATGACTCTCTCTGTTTCCAGGGGAAGCATTGGCAAACATAATTTGGCTGTTAAGGAAGGGGAAAATGCAGTACTTTTTTTTTTTTTTTTTTCATTGTCAAAATATACTCTTAGTTAAGAAACCCCTAGTTGGAAATAATTGAAAATCTCTGAAGTGTAATAAGTACTTACCTAGACTACATAGACTCTCAGAATTTGTTTCCCCTAAGACATGATTACAGAATCAACTCAGGGCACAATGCTAAATTCCTATAGTCCTTGTAAAAACTGCCACAGGAACAGCAAATCTATTTGCTAGCTTTGAAAGTAATTTTATATTACTTGAATGTAGTGTAATGTAAAATTCTCAATAGAATTTTGGTAAATAATGAGGGGGAGGGAGAGAGGAAGAGAAGGAGAAAGAGTAAACTGTCATGTTTTAAGAAAAACTAGTTTAAAAATACACTCATGAAACTAGTCAGAAGAAGATTTCAGAAATGATTCTTCTGGTACTGATATTTTACCTACAAACCCAATCTTTCGTTTATACTATGTTATTACTTATTTGTTCACTTCTAGTAACTATATTCTTTCTACGGAGTTTGAGTGGTCTGAAGGCCCAGGAGATGGTTAAAACATTCAGCAAAAACAGGTAAGCTCTTTTATTTTCTTTCTTTACATTAGTCACTACATATAAATTCCCTAAGGTTAGGAAGAATCTCCAAAGTCAAGGAAAACATAACTGTGAAACACAAAAACACAGTCAAATATTCAAGGTTTAGAATATTATGTTAATTCATTCGAATAATCTTTAAATTTGTCACAAGTGATATTTCAAGAATAGTTCAGAATGTACCAATCAAAGAGAGGGTTCTAAGATCATTAAACAAAAATGGCATACACATATCGTGTTTTCACAAAACTTAGAGTGACCTTTTTCTAAATTATTTAAATATACGTTTAATTAACTCAGTACTAAGGGCTCATGCATATGTTTCTACATGTTGGACACTGCCCAGGCAGTTACAGTACAACCACATGCTTAAAGAATTATCAAGAGTGTGTTCTCTGTCTCTCTCTCTCTCTCTCTCTCTCTCTCTTTATATTTTAGACTTGCTTATCATTATAGAATCAGTAGTAATAATAATTAATCCTAATTGTTGTTTCAGGAATTGCCAAAATTTTATAATTTGAGTGAAATGTATAAGAAAAAAAGGACACATTGACAAATTTTCAAATAGAGATGTAATACTTCATTTGTGACATCCACTGTTACACATGCAAAGGAATAATAATAATTGATTATGTCCCTTATCTTTATTACTCATCATCTCTTGCTTCTATTTTTACCTTGCGTGTTTATTAAAGTGTACAGAGTAAAACCAATAGGGTCCTTTGCCTACAAATGTCAGGCAGATTTACTTGGTTACTAAGGTATAAAGGTCTACATGGGGAGGATGAGTTTATTTTATCTTTGACAAAATGATTAAAATGGCAGATAATATGCTTTTCATTTTGCTGAGAGAAAATACTTGAAAAGGAATTGTGAATGTGGTATATTGAGAATGCAATGACCTTCAAATTAAGGCATAACCCTGGCTTGTAAACTCTGAGATCATTTAATTTACTACTGTAGATACATGTTTACAATATGTAAAATACGCCTCTTTTCTAGGAGCAGATTGTTAAACTTTTTTTTTTTTTTTTTTTTAGTATAGGAGATCTTCCTTTTAAAATATTGATGGGGGTTAGTACTTTAAAATAAACCACTCTAAATATTCACATCCTCTATTTATATGAATAACAGGCAAAAATAAAAGCATCTCTTATTTGTCCCCCTCACTAATAGAACTAACAGGGTCTTGGGTGTAATGAAGGAAAGGCAGGCTCTTTAGTCCTCAACCTTCTTCCAACTAGTGTGTTTCTAATGATATCTCAGAAATGGGCCAAAATGCAGGAGGAGGCACTTGCATTCCCCAGGAAAGCTACAAGCAATGGGTAATAATCTCTGCTATTATATTTTAGAAATATTAAGAGAAAGTATAGATATGCCTTTTCATTAATCTCATCTTTAAAAAAAAATCAAGGATATGTCAACACAGGGCTACTGAATCAAAAACATATTGATTTATATTACATATTTTTCAGCATCAGTTTAAGAGTAAATACATATTTTAGGGAAAACTGTGCATTTTGAAGATAGGCTTTTCCTTACCCCTGTAATTATAAGCTCTGAATAAGCTGTCTTAAAAATTGTCTATTGTTGGCATTTACATAGTGTAGCAAAAGTTTTTCATTTTTGAAAGAACAGTCTACTATCAATTATTTTCACTATTAAAAGTTGCTTTAGTGATGTTTGCATGGGCACTGACTTACAAAAACTTTCCACATACACCTTTTCCATCAATAAAAGATAATAGATTACTGATTGGTGAACAAGAGAAGCACTGAGAGAAAACACACATATGAATTTGATAACTTGAATCTAAGAGAATATTCTAGAGATCTTATATGAATGAAGAGGTGACTTATTAAATGCAAAAGGGCCCATTTTAGTCTTTTCTCTACTCACCCTCTAACCACTACCATTTCCGAGTATTTGTTGTTTCTACTTGAATATGGCTATAGATTATACTGAGAAGACATAATCTTATTTCTAAATCAATCATTCTCAAACTTTTCCAATTCAACACATTTGATTATACAATCCTACTGCTAACAGCAGATTATGGCAGTAAATTTTAATAAGGGGGATATTTTTCAAAAGAGGAAAAGTATGATTTTTAAAAGTGCCTTCTTCACTGGCCTTCTGAATCACACCCCATGGAACGGTTATATCACATGGATGTGAATCATTGCCAATTTATTTAAGAATGAAACAGGATATTCCACTGTTGATGTTTATGCCTGAGATGCCTACAATAAAAGTGCTGATGACTCGTTAAAAAGAATTTAGATAACACCAGTTATATACTCCTGGTTGCAAATGAAAAATACTGGTTTCATCCAAAGTCGGTAATATCTCAATGTAAAAATACTCATACATTTTCAGAAGATAAAAATATTAGTGAAGTAGGAAGATAAGAGAAATATAATTTCTAGCTGATCAGTAATTCCTTATTTTAGTCCTTGCTTCTAACAAATTCCTCCATATATAGGAAAGAGCAGATTTTTCTGCTTCATCCTAAAAAACAAAGAACTATTGCTACTCCCTTCCCCCCAGTTTCTATATACAGTCACTAAGATCCATCTGCATTACAGTCGTCATTACAAATGATAGCTTTGCCAAATCTAGTCCCACAAATTGATATATTGGAAAAACTGGCATGAATATTTTAATGCCCTGCCATTCTAAAGAATAAGCTTTAGGTTTTATATTTATACATGAATATTAGGAATTTATGTATGACTATACATGCATGTCTTTATACATTCAGGAACAGAACATATAATCAAATAGAAAAATTAAATGTTTGTTAAGTTATTTTTATAATTAACTACAGAGCTATATTGTCATCTTTGATAAATGTGGGAAATTGAGGCACAGAAGTACCCTCTAGGTGATAACCAAACAGCATATGACAAAGAGCAGAAAGACTGGTAAAACGCCCAGGCCTTATGTGCTTTCCTCTCTGGTCTAAACACCAGATTGCCATAGAGATTCCTATAAGGAATTCTTTAAGATGAGACCTGAATAGTTAAAGTAAATGAAAGATGCATTCTGAATACGGGAACACTCAGCTATTATATTCCCTTCTTCATTTCTGGATGGTTAGTTATCCCTCCACAAGTGTTTGGTACAATAAAGGAGCTATAAAGTGGTTCTAATGACTTTTCCAATTATTACACTTATCTCTGTTATACAGGAAATGGAAAGTAACATGTAGGTGTTTTTTTCCTTTATTCAAAGAATCAATACGTAAGAACAGGTAAAACAACTTAAGAATGATCCAGTATTCTTAAAATAAAACATTTTAATGACTAAATATTTTAGATGTTTAACAGCATCATAACATTTGATGTAAAATGTCTAGAAATCCCCAGAATATGGAGACTACCCCATTTTTTAAAAATGCATTTTTATTAAAAGCCAGTTAAATTATTTTCCATCTCTTTTCATTTACTTAGATCTTGACTTTAAAAACAACAAATCTATAGTTTACAAGTGCCCTTTCCAAATCCTTACCTTCAATATCAGTGAAAGTTATAATTTATCTCACTTTGGAATGATAGTTGGCTAACGAAAGGGAAGCATAAACTCACATTCACTTACATTTCTATGTGACCACTGAGAACACTTCTAGAATTACACAGTGCTCTTTCTTACTGTTTGGTCAAAGACCACTGACTAATCATCCCAAGAGCTCAAAGAGACATATGTAATGCTGGTAAGTGAGATGACAAAATTATATATTAGTACAATTCCATGAAAAGAAAATATTTTAAAAATGAAAAAGTTACTGTACAGTCAAGGAGTCTTCTCAATAAAAAATTCAAATACTGGATATTCCAAATACTTCAAATATTCAGATTACAGCGTGGCCAAAATATAGACATATTTTACTGTACCAATAGTTTCATTATTATTGTTAACAATTCCATTTTACCCATACACTATTAATGCAAGATAGAGCAAGATCTGTGCCATAGCACTTTCAGGGTAATTAGTGACACAACGAGGCATCCAATCTGAAAGCAAATCCTAAGATGGTAGGGAAATGATATTTAGAGACAGAATAAATTACATAACACTGAAACATCTGAACTGGAGCTCCGAGTGCTTGGGAGTGGTGGGAGAGGGATGCCACAGAGCACCTGACAAACAAGACTGCTTTTTGTGTTTTCAGTCTTCAAGCTGACACAGAACTGTCGACACCTTATGGAAAAACTTGAAAACCATTCCAATAAGCAAGAGTTCTGCCACTATATTTTCTTTACTTCCTGCCTTATAATTGTTATTCAGAACAACTTTTAAAGAATAAAGGCCAAGTGTATTCTTAAGTTTGGTTCTATGTTCGCCAATTCAAAAAAAACAAACTTGCTTTCTGACGTTGCCTGAGAAGAAATCACAATGTTTCAGAGATTCTAGACTTCTCAGCAGAATACGCTGTAGGTACTGATACTTCCAAATATCACAGGGCTTGTATTTAAGCTGACAGGCAATAAAGGGAATAGAGGATGAATGAAACATAATTCTATGTTATAAGCAAGTTATGATATATTATTGTCATATACTGTGTCATTGGTGCTTTCCTAGTTAAAGCTAATGGCTACATTTCAAATCTGAGAAGTTTCTAAATGGAGAAAATAAAAATTAGAATTAAAGAAGAATAAAGTAAATAGAGAATACTTTTTTTTTTTTTTTTTTTGAGATGGAGTTTTACTTTGTTGTCCAGGCTGGAGTGCAGTGGCGCGATCTTGGCTCACTGCAACCTCCACCTGCCAGGTTCAGTGATTCTCCTGTCTCAGCCTCCCAAGTAGCTGGGTTTACAGGCACACACCACCACACCTGTCTAGTATTTTGTGTATGTGTGTGAGAATACTATTTTATAGAGAATTTTAATAAAATAGTCCCATAATCAGATGAGACAGAGGCAAATGGCAGAAATAACTTACTGGGGTATGAGAAATCTATGCTAGGATTGAAAATATAATTTTTTCTTTAAGAGATACCAATCATTAAGCTTTGATATCAGAAAATCCTAGTTAGGTGGAGGCTTTTGGGGTCATCTTGCCATTTCTTTTTTCTAATTATTTCCTTCCATTTCCACAGACTCCTCCTTTTACATCTACTAAAATTCTATTCTTCCATTTAATATGAGTTCCCCCAGGATACTTTACTTGATCTCTGCAATTAGACTATTAACTCTTTCCAAGACATGGCTTATCTATCCAGCCTCTGCCTAGATGCTTTTAGGGATGGTATTTACTGCTTGACACAGCACTGCATTTTTAAACTACTATACATCCTAGAAGATTCTTTCTCACAGTGGGCCAAATTGAACTCCTTATACTTTTAAAATGTATTCAGTAAACATTTGAAGTTCATTTGACCTCAAGAACATCGGTTTTCATCTCACTCTATTCCTGAGAAAAATTCTCGGATTAGAGTAAAGTAAGTGTGGCTAAACTTCTCTGATTCATTGTCTTCCTTCTCTGCTATTCTGGGGAAAAAATAAACTCCTAAAGAAAAACTTACTGACTTGATTTTCCAGGCTTAGGGTACAATGCTGTCGATTTTTTTTTTCCAGTTCTTATTGAATCTACTTTAAAGATCCCACAAACGGGGACTCTCCTACAAACAGGATCTTGCATTATTTAGGAAGCAGAACATTACACTTCTTATTCGGTCTCAGTAAGTGATGCCTCCTAATCTTTAGAGGCTGAAATACGTGGCAGTTCCCAAAGTGGATGCTTCACCAATAAATCCCACCTCAATATAGATGCTCACACCCAAGAGGCCTGCAGACTCTTTGACTGGAAGAAACTGGTTAGACCTAAGTCTTGTGTACTAAATTGAGGATAAAGCCATTTTACTGATAGATGCATCTTCAGCCAGCCCTAAATAAAGGAGTTTCATCCAAGCAACTGATAGAAAAGTTTCATAGATCAAGTACAGATACCTGTGTAAAAACATCTGTAATATGGACAAAAATGTCCACAAATTCCTTTCATGCTTATATAAATATTCCTTTGCAATGTGACTTGGCATCTATTTTTCCACCACCAAATCTTGTTCTGGGCATGTTTCTTGCTTTAGACCAATAAATAATAGCAGTAGTCCACAATAGTACTTGTGCATTTGAACTTGTCATTTCTTCTTGGCCTTTAAAAGGCACAGATTGACATGTGAAGAAGCCTAGGCTAATGGACTAGAAGGTGTGAGACCACGTGGTGAGAGGCCCCAAGGATCCAAGCAGTCTCAGCCATCTCAACTACCTTAAAAAATCATGAGCTAAATAAAAGTGGGGCTATTTCTGACTAAAGTTTCGGAGTGATCTATTAATCATCAAAAATGCTAACTTGATACAACACCTTATCTGATGTACTAATCAATACATTGTCATTACAGCTGCCCAATCAGTTAAGATGTCACTGAACTGGATGTTCTATAAAAAAACCTTCAAAGCTGCTGGGCGAGGTGGTTCACGCTTGTAATCCCAGTGCTTTGGGAGGCGGAGGCGGGTGGATCATGAGGTCAGGAGATCGAGACCATCCCGGCTAACACGGTGAAACCCCGTCTCTACTAAAAATACAAAAAATTAGCCGGGTGTGGTGGCGGGCGCCTGTAGTCCCAGCTACTCGGGAGGCTGAGGCAGGAGAATGTCGTGAACCCGGGAGGCGGAGCTTGCAGTGAGCTGAGATGGTGCCACTGCACTCCAGCCTGGGTGACAGAGCGAGACTCCGTCTCAAAATAAAAACAAAAAACTTCAGCCTTTCTCCATTCTGTTCAAAAAAGTTTCATCATATCAAATAAATATTTTATATTGATCTATATTAATATTTGTCATCCTAGTTTCCCCCACAATTTATTTCTTGTCTGTTGAAAATATTTTGGTAGTCCTTTTTTTTTTTAATTGAATAAGACTGCAATGGACAGTCTTGTACAAGTCCTGGGAGCTGATATGCTGGTCCCACAGTATGTGCATATTTAACTCCTAGATACTGCCAAATTGCTCTCCAAAATGGTTGTACCAGTTTCTACTGCCACTAAAGTTGGAGAATTCTTGCTGATCTTCACATTCACCAACACTTGGCATTTTCAGGCATTCATTTTAGGCAATCTGATGGGTTTGAAATTGTATATCATTTTAATTTGAATTTCCATCATAGCTAAAGTTGCCTATCACTTTATTGAACATTTATGTTTCATCTTCTGTAAAATGTCTGTTTATTACCTGTGTCTGTTTTGCTATTATGTTGTCTTTTACCTGCTGCAAAATTGTGAAGTTCTAAATGCTTATTCTTTGATGGCTTTTCCAATACCTCTCCACTATTAGTGGCTTTTTTTTGCTATTTATTTAGAGGTGCCTTTTGATGTGTAGAAAATATTATTTTTAAAATGCCAGATTTACTCCTTGTTTCCTTTATGAAATCCTTCCTTAACCTAAGGTCATAAAAATACTCCTATTTTTGACAGTAAGATTTTTAAAGTTTTGCTTTTCAGTTTAAGGTTTTTGAGCCACCTGGAATTTATTCTGTCACCAGGATCTAATTTTACTTTTTCCCATATGGATAACCAATTGTCCTAGCACCATGTACTGAGCAACCCATACTTTCTCCGCCGGCTTTTAATGCCACCACTGCCACGCATCTTGCATTCATATAGGAATTTAACCATTTCTGGACTCTCAATTCTTCCCCACTCTGGCCCATAAGATGAACTCAGTGCCAACTCCACACTATCTACATCTTTTAGCATTACAATAAGTCATGATATTTTAGAGCAAATCATGCCCAAATTTGTCCTTCTCTTCAAAATTTTTTGGCTACTTGCTATTTCCTTTTGTTTCTCCGAGGAAATCATGTACAAGTACAGCTTATCCTTCTGGAAATGATTGATAATTGTCTTGAACAGAAAGATTGTGCATTACATATCTTTTACTTTCTTACAATTTCTAGCCACGACACACACACACACACACACACACACACACACGCAGAGAGAGAGAGAGAAAGAAACAGATTCCTTTCCCAATTATTACAGAAAAAATAGAGTCTCAAAAGAGCAAAAGAAAGGAAAAAAAGTACAAATCCCCAGGTTTTATAATTAAACAAAATAGAATTTTAATTGTCTGTTTTCTCCTTAACTCTGTTAATATTATGTGTGGCAAATAGTTGCTTGACCCCTTCCTTCCTCATCCCATACAAAGTTTGGGGAAGTTTTCATTGCCTGCTTGCCCTCTCCCTTAGTTAGTTAGTTAGTTAGTTAGTTAGTTAGTTAGTTAGTTAGTTAGTTAGTTTTCTTCTCAAACTTGAACACAGTCTGGGTTTTAGTTTCCTGATAGACAATTCCTCATGCTTCTTCCTCTGCTTCTGGCATCACTTGGAATCATTTTGATTGTACTGTTTAAAATAACTTTTTAAAGTTGTATTCCAAGATTATCATTAACCAACTCTGATATGGTTAGGCAGTGTGTCCCTACCCAAATCTCATCTTGGATTGTAATCCCCATATTCCCTACGAATCAAAGGAGAGACCAGGTGGAGGTAACTGAATCATGGGGCTGGCTTCCCCCATGCTGTTCTCATGACAGTGAGCCAGTTGTCATGAGATCTGATGTTTTAATTAGGGGCTCTTTTCCATTCACTCAGCACTTCTCCCTCCTGCCACCTTGTGAAGAAGGTGTCTTGCTTCCTCTTTGCTTTCTGCCATGATTGTAAGTTTCCTGAGGCCTCCCCAGCCATGCTGAACTATGAGTCAATTAAATTTCTTTCCTTTATAAATTACCCAGTCTCAGGCAGTTCTTTATCACAATATGAAAATGGACTAACACAAACCTTTTACCCGAACAGCTCTTTCTTATTGATTAGCACTGAACTGGAAGATTAATTCTGCTCATTTTTACTACTAACTTTAAGTTTTTGTTTTTTCATTCATCATGGAAAAAATTTTAAACTTTTTTTTTATTACACTTTAAGTTCTGGGGCACATGTCAGAACATGCAGGTTTGTTACATAGGTATACACGTGCCATGGTGGTTTGCTGCACCCATCAACCCATCATCAACATTAGGTATTTCTCCTAGTGCTATCCCTCCCATAACCCCCAAACTTTGAATTCTTATTGTGGTAAAATACACACAACATAAAATGTACAATGTTAACTATTTTAAAATGTACAATTCTATGGTATTAAGTACACTTACAATGTTGTGAAGCCAAAAGCTCTACTTCCAAAATATTTTCACCACCCCAGAAGGAAACCGTGTACCCATTAAACAGTCACTTCCCATTCTTCCTTTCCCTCAGTCCAACAACCACCCTTCTACTTCCTGTCTCTATGAATTTGACTACTCTAGGTACCTCATATAAATGGAATTATACAATATTTGTCCTTCTGTGATTGGTTTATTTCACTTAGCACAATGTCTTCAAGGTTCATCCTTGTTGTAAATTGTGCCAAAATTCCCTTCTCTTTATGGCTGAATAATATTACATTGTATGTTACACTGTATGTACAGACACATATTATGTACCTATTCAACCATTGAGAAAGTTTGGCTTCTTTCTACTTTTTGGTTATTATGATTAGTGCTATTATAAACACTTGTGCAAAAGTGTATCTGTGTGTTCTCATAATAACTTTTTGGTTATTATGATTAGTGCTGTTATAAATACTTGTACAAAGTGTGTGTGTGTGTATGTTCATTTTTCTTGAGTATATATATAGAAGTTGAATTGCCATCCCATATGGTAATTTTGTGTTTAACGTCTTGAGGCACTGCCAACCTATTTTCTACAGCGGCTGCACCATTTCACATTCCAACCAGCAGTGTTTGAGGGTTCCAATTTCTCCACATCCCTATCAATATTAGTTATTTTTTGTTTGTTTGTTTTAAATTCTGACCATCCTAGTCGGTTGAAGTTCTATCTCATCGTGGTTTTGATTTGCATTTCCTTTATGACTAATGATCTTGAGCATCTTTGTATGTACATGCTGGCTATTTACATATCTTATTTGCAGAAATGTTTATTCAAGTCCTTTGTCCATTTTTAAAATGGATCTTTTGTCTTTTTGTTGTTCAGTTGCAAGTATTATTTAATAACAGTAGACTTATTATATATAATCTTCAAATACTTTCTCCCACTCTGTGGGTTATGTTTATACTCTTTTGATGATAGTGTCCTTTGAAGCATAAACATTGTATTTTTGATGTTCCCCTTCCTGTGTCCAAGTAACAAACCTGCATGTTGTGCACATGTACCCTAGAACATAAAGTATGATAATAATAAAAAAAGTATTTGACAAAATTCAACACCTATCTATGATAAAACTTTATAAAATCCATAACAGAAAAAAATTAATTGGACTTTATAAAAACTAAAAGTTTTTTTGCTACTTGTGCATTTTGTGTCATATCTAAGAAACAACCGCACAATTCAAAGTCATGAACATTTATCCCTATATTTTCTTCCAAAAATTTTACAGGGTTTTTTTAACCTCTTATATTTAATTATTTGCTCCATTTGAAGTTAGTTTTTGTATATGGTATAAGGTAAGGGTCATCTTTATTCTTTTGGATGTGAATATCTATTTGTCCCAACATTACTTTTATTTTTGGAGAAATTTAATCAGCAATAAAACAAGTCAGGTATGAATTAATTAGTTTCTCTATGAACAACCCTCCCTCATGTATATGATTGGTACATACATGTTTTACCTTCATAATATATATCACTATTGATTGCACTATCATTTGATGTAGATCTTTGAGCAAGGTGTCAACTTCCATTGTTACACATTCCTCTGAAGTTTTATCCTCGAGTATCTCACTATCTTTATTAAAATGTAAAAGTCTACTGTATAATTCATCTCCCATATATTGCTATTTAAACTTTTAAGCATATATGTACTTCACTTAATTATTCTCACTGTTACAATTTTTTCAGAGAAGCTCTGAGAATTTAGATATATCTGAGAAGTTCTGAGACTCTATACTATTGTATGTCACATTTATGATCTTCCATGGTTTCCTGCTTTACCAATTTATTTCATTATTTTCCTTTTACTCCCTGAATTTTAGTCACTAGAGTGGTGTGATGCTTGGAAGCAGGTAGGTACTTCCTACCTAGGTAGCAGGTGCGATGCTTGGAAGTAGGTAAGTGTCAGTGAGTTTTCTAAGTAATCATGAGTCCTTTATTGCTAATAAAATTGGTTACAAGTTGGAGTTAACTAAAGCAATATCAATGCACATATCCTTATGAACCACTTAGGTCTATAAACGACCACTTTAATACTTCCAGCATGAGTCCTCTATTATAAATTTCCTGCTCTTGGGGTTTCCAGTGGCAGTTCACTATTTGTACTCTTATCATAATTTTGCAGAGGCAACAGTGCTTTGGAAATATGTATTTTAGCATGCACACACACACACACGTAGTAGTTTTCAATTGCTTGGAAATTAGTATCAGGTTGACCCTTTAATTGAGTTGGTTTACCCACCCTTGCCCAATAGACTCCACCTGTAAATTATAGGACTTATTAACAGGACAAGTTTAGAGAAAGGTCCAACACATTTACAAATATGGATTTGAATGTTATCACTGTCTTGATAAACTAAATATTGTTCTTGAATATCAGAATAAATCTAGAATAAGAACAAAAGCAAAATTTGTCTTGGTGAAGTAACTTTTTTTTCCAGAAATGTGTATAGTTTATTTGCCTTGAATACTCTCGGCTTCTCCAGACTCTCTCTCTCTTCCATCCCTCTCCCAGAAAAGGCAGCCTTGTGCAGCTCCTGAACACACACGTACCAAGGGTAGAGGTAGGTAGGAGGTAATTCCCCACCAGAAGGAAAGCTCTGAAATTAGCCATGTGTCCATATGCTCAGACTCGCATTAGCCCTGGGTATCTTATGTGCCCTCCACCCAAATACAGCTTTCTTGTTCACTGGGTTTCAACATGGTTTATGTCTAGCAAAATGACTGTTTGTTAGTTCTGGAATCATTCTTGATCTCAGTTTTCCTACCTAAGGCTCTGAAAACTTCTAAAATTTTTCTTTGCCACTTCTCTAGGAGGTCAAAACCTGATATCCATAATCCCCCAATCTCTGGCTAGGGTCTTATTCCAAATGAAGTTAATTTTCCACAGTCATAATCGTGACGTGCAGTCTAACTTTAATGTTTTCTTTCTGTAATAATCCACCTTCCAGTTGTGACGTTTAAAACTATCCAAGCTGCATCTGACCAACCTCAAGATTGCTGTCTTGGAATTGTTGGCCCTACCCTTTGTGAGTGTTTTAGGCCAGGATTCCTGAGGAAACACATCTTGAGCTAGAAACTTGCATGCAGGAAGATTATTATTGGGATCGACAGTCTGGGAAGAAACAGGATTGGTCACAGAGAGGAACTGCACTATGATATAATCCAAACTAAGGCTTTAGCAGATCCTACAGGAGTCTCTGGTGGCCATTTAGAGCTGTCCTGAATTTGGATGAAGGAGCTACATTGTTCTCCCTTTCATGAACCAATCATTGGATGCAGAGTGCCCACAGTAAGAAGGTGTGATGTGGAACAAAGTAGTTATTTCCTGATGTAGTGAGTCCAGGAGGGTGACTTGGCTGAGAGTTACTGGCTGCCAAAAATTGTGGCAGTTGGGGGAAAGGAAGCTTCAGTCTTGGAAAGGGGATCTGGGTAGCATAACGTATCATGCACTAGAGTTAACTACATTTCAAATCCCAGCCACTATCCTGTCTATTGGTTTCTTGAAGATGTATTAAGTTTATTCATGGATGTAAATGCATTAGCTATGGCATAAAGTAAGAAAAGGCTTTCTCCTCCCTACACTGCCCCTTCATCAACAAATGGTGCTGACTGGATACTCCCCAATTCATTAATTAGCTGTGAGACAAGCTGTAAATCTTATCTCTTATCTGCACCTTTGTTTGGTCAGCTGTAAAATGAGAAATTTTGATGTGATGAGCTCTGAACTTACCTTCCAACACTGCTGTTCTATGATGAGAGGCAAACTGTGTCAGGTTAAATGTTACACAAAAGCAGAAATGCCATTTACCAAATTTCGAATCTTATACTGAGTAGTGCTCTTCTTTTAAAATACTTCTCTAGTTCAGTTCTTTCTCCCATTTCCTACATCTACAATCTCTTCCTTCTTACTGGATCATGGAAAACAGCGTATCAGATGTTCTGTTATTTCCCATCTTAAAACAAATAAACAAAACTTCCTTTGATCTCCACATCTCCCACTATTTTTTAGGCTCCTTATTCACAGCTACAATTCTATACACCTCTAACCTCACTTTCTCCACTTCCAAACCACCCAACTCATTCTTTACTTACTCCCGTCTGCTATAATTCCCCACCACTGCATTGAAATTATTCTTTTCAGAGTTAAAAATGACTACATTTCACCAGTCAGTCCTCCGTTCATATCTTGTGGCAGCATTAACACAATTGACTCTGCCATTCTCTCCTCTCCTGGGCTTCCTCCTACATCACTGTTTCTTTCTCAGTCTTGTTCCATTGTTCTTAAAGGTGATTGCCTCAAATTGTTCAGGGAACCCTTTTTTATCTACACTGCTTTTTATCTACACTACACCTAACCTACACTACATCTAGTTTAGGTGATCCCATGAAGGCCAGTGCCATCAGATGCCACTTTTATGTGCTTCTGATGAACAAATTTATGTTTCTAACCCAAATTTTTTCCATTGATCTCTAGATTTTAGTTTTTAATAAACTACTTGACATCTTGGCTTTGATATACAATAGGCTTTTGTACACTTAATAAATCCAAACAGAGCTCCCAGAACTCTTGATTTTCTCAAATCTGGACTTCTCCAGTTTTCCCAATTTCACTAAATGTCATCTACATATGTCTAGAGTCCAGTCACAAAAATACAGAGTTATTATTGATCTCCTTCCCTCCCTTACATCCCATCTGCTTCATTAGCAAGTCATGTCAGTTTTACCCCCATAATAAGCATTAATATCCACATTTTTCTCCACCTTTGCAATTACCATCTCAGTCCACAATTTATCAATTACATTGCAATAACCTCTTATTAGGCCCTTCCATTTTTACTACTGACCTTCTCCAACACCTTCTCCACAGAGTGAACAATGATCTTTAAGAAATCAATGAGCTTGAGTCACTCACCCTCTTAAAATCCTTCAATAATGTCTACTGCTCTCAGAAGGAAAACTAAACTTCAAACTAAACCTTCCCTTGATTTGGTTCCTGCCTCCATCTCCAATTTTATCTCCTAATTATGTTCCACACAAGTAGCAATACTCCAGCCACACTAGCTTCCTTCCTGTGCCTTGAACATGGCAACACTAGGATCACCTCCAAGACAGCTCCCTTGTTTTTCCTTCCCCAGGAAAATCTTCCTCTACAATTCCTGTGAATGCCCCATTTGCATTCTTCAGTTCAAAGGAAACCTTCAGAAGCTCTATCCTGCCTCCTCTTTATTTCCTTCATGACTAACACTCATTTCAATCTACAATTACCTTTTTTAACTTAATTATTGTCTACTTGTCCCAGTAGAACAGTCACCACAAGAGCAGAACTTCTTTTGACTTGTGTTTGCCCTCTTTGCAGTTTTGGACATATAGTAGATGCTCAATTAGTAGTAATGGTTGAATAAATGAATGAATGAACACTATACATCAAAACTCACCAGCAGAAAAAATAAGTGAAATACCTCCGTCATTCAAAATTAATATTGACTGTTTCCTCTGCAGACTCACAGGGGCAAAATGTGATTTCCATCCTGGTTCCTCCTCCTATCCTATGTTTCTCACCTGCCTTATTAAGTTGGAAAGATTTGCTCAGGGAATACAAGCTATTTTTAACATTAATCTACAAGAAACATGATATAGAGGACAGACCCATACCAATAAAATCTCATCATTCTTTTAACAAATATATAGAAAATTGGATTACTCAATATTTTAAATCATCTGCATACTGTTGTCTTCCATTGAATGAGATTCTCATGAGTTGAGGATAAATCTCCACAGCAAAGGATCCCTTTAAGTACCTCTTTCACTTGGTTCTATTTTCCAAGTATAACCCTGACATAACAAACCATGAGGATCCAAATCTCCATTAAATTATCTGCTTTTCCCTTTACTGAATACAGAATTGTTGTTTTGGCTAGAATCAGTCAGGCACAGTTAGTACAATAACACTCAGTGCCTTCCTGTGTAGCACCTGCTGCATGTTATTTATTTCTTGTTAACTACATAGTACAACAAATTGTGTCTTTTAACAGCTCATTGAATAGAGGAGGAAAAAGTGATGGCAATGGGATTGTTGATAATGTTCAATGGTGTCAATACATTTCTTTTCAAATAACCAACTAGTAAATTTGCAATAACACCATTTGTTTCCCTGGAAAATGTCTCTGCCACATAATTTCCAATGACCTTCAGCCGACGCAGCATGAGTAGAATAAGTATAGGAAATGACCTATGGCTTTAACATATTAGCAAAGGTGCTTTTAATTGGATAAATACAGCATAGGGAAACAAATCAATTCTTCTTTTCAAAAACCTTAAAAATGTTAAGATGGTATATTCAGTTGTCAGATTTCCATACCTCATCTAGAGTTCTTTGGATTTAACAATATGGTTAAATGAAACACCATCAAGAAAACAAAATCTATACTAAGAGCTTTCCAGGGCACTACCATGTCATTGAAACATCTTCTAGAATAGCACAGTTGCATTAAAGTCTTCTCAATCTATGTGGGCTCTCATTTGACAATTTCCTATATTATCGACTAATTCAGTTTCACTGATGAGTAAGATCCAACAAACAGTGTTTGAATAAAGTACAGGGCAGTGGCTACTAATTTTTTCATCTGTGCATTTTGTTTTATTATGTTAGAGACTCTAATTGAACTTTGTTCCAAGCTATTAACCTATGACAGAAGACTGTGGAGATAAGATTTCACTGACATATAGAACAAAGAAAAAGAAAGGGCGTGAAAATTACAATGACAAGGTTGCCTTAGCAGTTTTGAGGTGGTAAAATGAAATCCCTGACTAATAGGCCTAGCTAACATACGAAGGGTGAGGATGTGAAAGGGGAAGACAATTCGGATTGAACCCACTGAGAGGCTTCTTTGAGAATCCATAATAGATACACACTGTTATTGCAAAGTTCAAATTGCAAAGCAAATTAAAGTATGCCTCTAATTGTTATAAGTTGTACAAGAGGTTCATATACAAGGAACAAATTAAGGAACATTATGAGTAAATTGTAAATGTTATCTGAGCAGCCAATTTTTGTTTGAGAAAAGGCTAAAATCTTAGCTTTACATTTTATAAATTATTCTGTCTTCTTGGTTTTCAGGATCTCAAACATCTTCAATACTAATTGTTTTCTCAATGTATATATTTTTTAAGAGCAGGTTCTCATTATGTTGCCCAGTCTGGAGTACAATGACACAATCATAGCTTACTTTAGCCTCACACTCTTGGGTTCAGGTGATCATCCTGCCTCAGCCTCCCAAGTAGTTAGGACTACAGCCATATGCTACTATGCCCAGCGAATACTATTTTTTTGCAGAGATAGGGGTCTTGCTATGTTGCCCAGGTTTGTCTTGAACTCATGGCCTCAAGCGATCCTCATGCCTTGGCCTCCCAATATCAGTATCTGAATTCACACTTGAACTGAAAAGAATAAAGTATAAAAGTTTTATAAAATTGTTTAACCTATGAAAGAATTGTACATGGAACTTTATAGAACATCATATGAACAAACCAATCTTTTCTATCAAAATTATGTTCTGACTCATAATTTGAGTGGTATTTCTCAAATATGGGTAAGGAGTACATGCAAGACGGAATGGAGATGTGATTTTAGTGTAGCTCATTAACACAGTCTTCTTCCTGAAAAACAATGCCAATGTTTTCCTTCCTAGCCAGCATATGTGATGACTTCTGATGAGATAAAAATTGCTAAGGAAAGTCTTAGAGGATTTCTTCCAGTTTAAAGCTGGAAGAAATAAAGCTGTGCAAGTATTGTTTTCCCAGAACAAGCCAGAAGGGTACAAGAAAGTTTTGAGTCGATTTTATAACCAAGTTTTGAATCTATTTATTTTAAAAATTTAATGATTTCAAATGTATCCTCGTGTAAATAGTAGATAGAATTTTATCTATGTTATTGGTTGGCTCATTGTGAACATACATGCAAGAAAGTTTATGGAATGTGTGTCAATAATGGAATTGGAAAATTTACATGTTGAGATACATAGAAATTAGAAAATATTATCACAATAAAATTAGTTCAAAAATTCTGTATCAAAATGACTAATATTAGCTTCAATTATTTATTTATTTTAAGTGGTAAGAAACATTATCTACAGGTTTTATTCATCCGAAAGCCAAAAGTTTATTTTCCCATTGGAAAGGATACTGTTATAATCTAGAGGTAACTTCTGGGAAACTAAATACACAACTATAAGAGATCATATCAACCTGACATTACACAGATTTAATTTGAAAAACCTCTAAAAATTTACTATAAAATAATGATGTTTAGGGAAAAATTTAAGTAACTTATAGTATCTACGGCATATAGAGAATGCTTGGTGACATCATTATTGTTATTTTTATACAGTTTCACTACAAGCAATGATTAACTCAAAGTTCATGATGATGGCAATATCTACTATTCTGCTTTCCCATCAATACTTGCCAATGAGGAGTGTGTGAGCCATTTCTGGCCCCGGCAACAGAAACAGTCCCCTTTCAGAAATGTCTCTGCCAAAGGGCATTTTGGCAGATAAGCTCATATTAAGTCAGAGCACTGGCCTATCTTGAAGACAATATTATGTTCCAATATAACAGTTGGGTTTTATGTTCAATTGTTTTATTCCAGGACAGCCATACAATCTGGAACCTTGATCACCAGTAAATACAATTGCAGACTGCTTTTGTTTCACCCAAGCAGCATACAGTCCTGTCAGGTTTGAAATATTATTTTGAATTATTCAGATCCTTACTTTGGAACAGTCTCTAAGTCTCTATATAAAAAGAATACTATTAAGAAAACGAGACACGGTATATCATTTACTGAAGAATGGAGGCAGCCAACATTTTGGTCCATCTGATAATGTCATTTATATCATTGGTAGCTGAAAATTTCATTTCAATGCCTCTATCTTACCTTATCTGCTATACCAAAGGTAAACCTGCCTCTAAAGCACATTTGTTTAGGGTTTATACTATCAGTTTTTCATCTAAGTCCTCACGTTGAATAAAAAACAAGTAAATGATTTAAACCCATTTTTCAGCCAGGCACGGTGGCTCACGCCTGTAATCCCAGCATTTTGTGATGCCAAGGTGGACAGATCACTTGAGGTCAAGAGTTCGAGACAAGCCTGGCCAACATGGTGAAACCCTGTCTCTACTAAAACTACAAAAATTAGCCAGGTGTGGTGGTGCACGCCTGTAATCCCAGCTATTCAGGAGACTGAGGCAGCAGAATCACTTGAACTTGAGGGGTAGAGGTTGCAGTGAGCTGAGATCGTGCCACTGCTCTCTGGCCTGGGTGACAGAGCAGGACTCCGTCTCAATCAATCAATCAATCAATAAACAAACCCATTTTGCTTTTCAGGACATTTCAATGAAACCATTCCAGATCTATAAATCAGTAACTAAATATATTGTGAAATATAATACAATTACTTATGTATTTGATAAACTTCAACTTGCACATAAACTATATGTAATATCACCTCAACTCTAAAGTAATTATTCCAATTTCCCAATCACTTTATGTTACCATATTCAGAGTATGTGCATTAATGGTAATTTTCTGATAGGGAAAGCATTCAGAATAAGTTTTTCTCAGAGCCAAAAAGTACAGAAAGCAGCTTTGGTTTCATCATAAACAATTTAAGAATCATTCCTCCTGACTTTTTTCACAAGTTAGGAAATTATTTCATTCTTTTCCCCTAATACTTTAGAATATCTTCCTTACAAACATGTTAAAGGAAACAGAGTAGCAAACCATTGCCCTTGGGATAGTCAAAGATATCTCAGACATATACAAAAAAACAGAAACTATAAAAGAAAAAATTGATAGATTGGATTTTATATAAACGAAAATTATTTGCATTTCAAAAGGCAATGTTATAAAATGAAAAGACAAGTCAAGGAATGAGAAACTATATTTGCAATGCATGTATCACACAAAGAACTGGTAATCAGAAAAAAAAAAAAAATAAGCCCAACACACCAAGTCCTAACAAGTCAATAACAACCCAATCAAAATCGGCAAAATATTTAATCAATAAGTTTGATTACAAACAAGAAGTATCCTCCTCAAGTCATTGCTCAAAAACTATGTAAATAAATGGTACTGTGGATACTTATAAAACATCATTCTATTGGGGAAATATTCAAAAGTATACATGACATCTAGAGAAATGAGGCAATGTGAAATGTAAAATAATTCATGTAAAATATATCTTCTAAAGATTATAAAAACAAAAAAGTCAAAGGGTTAAAAATAATGAGAGAAGCCAGGCATGGTGACTCACGTCTGTAATCCTAGGACTTTTAGAGGTTGAGGCAGGCTGATCACCTGAGGTTAGTAGTTCAAGTCCAGCCTGGCTAACATGGTGAAACGCCGTCTCTATTAAAAATACAAAAATTACCTGGGTATGGTGGTGAGTGCCTATAATCCCAGCTACCTGGGAGGCTGAGGTGGGAGAATTGTTTGAGCCCAGGAAGCAGAGGTTGCAGTGAGCCGAAATCATGCCACTGCACTCCAGCCTGGGCAACAGAGTGAGATTCTGTCTCTAATAATAATAATAATAATAATAAATAGAAGCATATTAGAACTCATATTATTTAAGATTACAAAGGATTAGAAATACCCTAAAAGAGATTATAAATTTGATTAGCTGGTCTCTAACATCAATGAAATCAATACAAAAATCAAATGAGCCAAAATTGTCACAAAATTGAGGTAAGGTAAAGAAGAATCCTGGAAGTATTGAGGTACAATTAACAATCCTACGTGGAACAAATGAAAAGTAATTAAGAAAAGCATTTCATCATTTATACTCTTCCTCTGGAACTGTGTCTAAATCTGTTACTATTGGATACCTAATAATCCTCTTCTCTAATCTTTCCAACCAAACTTTGTTTCTTCTACCCAGAGTATGTTATGCCTCATGACAACAAGCTCTTACAATCCACCTCAAACACAACCAAAATGTGAGTATCTTTGGGGCACCAACTCCCTTCTTATTTTTACAATGCATGTATTAGTTAATAAATGCTTTTTATGTTCTTGGGGTATTTTAGATTATAGTCCAAGGAAGAATGATTGAGTTGCTAACACTATTTAGACCTTCTGAATATACCTCATTTATAAATACACTAAATCAGAAAGGGAATTTATTTTATTTAAAAAAGTGGAAGTATAAATACTTTCAGTCTTTACAGGGTATACAAAATTTTAGCAAACTGCCACTTATACATTACTTAATTTAAGTGGAGAGAGCCAGGGCTTCTTGAAAAAAACAAACAAACAAAAAACCCCCCAAACAGCCTTAGTGTTTCATTGGTGTTTAGCAGAAGTGTGTTTTATTCCACCTACGCTAAAGCTCCCTAAGGAAGGGTTTAAAAGGAGTTCCTGCATCTTTAACGTAAGAGGATGAAGACCTTGATATGACGAAAGGACGAAGCTAAGATTACAGGGGAGAGAAAAGAATTGAAAACAATCAATGTGTTGATGCTGGCTTAAAGAGGGTCACTGAGAGATCAGTTTCACCTGCATCTGTTGCTTAATTAAAACGAGAAAGATGACAGTGTCCACTACTGATCACTATGGTAACATTTAAATATCAGGCAATTTTGACCAGCAGACCACTCAAAAGCAAAGCTGAGTGAATGGTTAAATAAATTCATACAGTGTATAGGCTGAAAACGTGTGGCAGAGCTTCAAATAAAGTTTTAAAATCAAGTCAGGTGTTAATTTTCTTCAGCCATCTTGTAAATTGGAAATATTGAACAGAACTTGCTAATGAAAAGGCAGAATAGGATAACATATTTGTGAAGGGGAACTCTTTTAAAAGAGCTTTTGAACAGATTTCCATTGTTTCTCTGTATAAGTTGTATTATATTATCTTTTGCCTTTCACCATTTCAATGATACAAGCTATATCCACCCTAATTGTCATATAATTTCCATTGTTCACTATGCTCCATGTTTATCTTGCAGAAATCTATTTCGCTTACATAAATTATTGTTTGTGGACGTTTTTTGTTAATTATTTTCTTCATCATTTTTTTCTTGCTATTTCCTATCTCCTCATTTAATTCATGCATCATTACTGTCATCAAGAAATGTTCATCGCTGAAAAATGTAGTTTTATTTTCAATAAATTAAGCAAGACCTACAGAACTTCTCTTTTCTGAATGATGTGATTTATCACTGATTAGTCTATCACACACACTACATTGTTGACTTCTGTCAAGTTAACTCTCTAATTATTTCTTCTGAAAGTATCTTTATAAGTACATAGAATAGGAAAAAGTTTAAAATGACATTAATTATTGCCTATTAACAAATTAAGAAATCCTATTTTTACAAGTGGAATAGACATTTGTTTTATATTTTACCTGGCCTTTCATAATATCAGAAAAATTCTCAAACATGACTCTGACATACTATATATGCAAAATGCATTTTATTAACAGAGTTCTCTTCTCTACCAGTGTTTAAGTCTTTTATGAAGAAACAGGCTGTTTTCCTATTCAAATGATACCTTTCTTAGAACATAACCAGTTCCATGAACCATCAAATTATTGTACAATGAAGTGAAAGTAATAATACTGTTTGCTTAGGCAATATGATGTTCTACTGATATTGGGTTAATTATATAGTCATCATTAATATGATTTTTACTTAAACATGGTTTCTAGCTCTTTGTAACTAGAAATATTTGAAGTTTTTGCCACATCACAGGTATTTATTCTGCTTCTCTTACTTCCAATGTTCTGAATAGCAGCATATTTGAAACCCGCAGCCCTAACGTAATAATATTTTACAAAATCCAAATGAATCTTTATTTTTAAAGTTTATCATTTAGGTACTATAAATAGATATCTTACATGTCTTCTTTTGATAATATGTCTTTAAAGAGTAATCAATTTTCATATCATCAATTTCTTTCGCTTGTTATTCTTGCTTTAACAAATCTAACTTGAGATCAGATATATAATAGCATCAGATTACATTGACTAATTTTAAACTGTTAGCCAATTTAAGTGAAAAAAAACACAAAATAATTGGTAAAAATCCTTTTCTTTAAATAGTGTTTTGAAAAACTACAAAAGCGTCCCACCAACTTTTATTTAAGATATTTATCTTTATCTAAGTTTAAAGAATTATGCACTTCTACCACTTTCTGCCTCATTAAGACTTCCTAAAAAGTTAATTTAAACACTTGGAGTTCCTTTATTAAAAATAGTAAGGACAGTTTTGATCTTGTAAAACACTTCTGAAAGTGAGAAACAAGTAACAAAGTTTCACCCACCATCACCTGCTTCTTTATGCAAATATCGAAGCTAGCTGCATCTCATATCCACTAGGGGGATCATTACACAGTAAAAATAGATTGGTCTCTTTATAGGTGTTTTACTTTCCCACTTAATAGCACAAACAAGAAAATTAGTTTTAAACAACAACAACGAAAATCATTTCAACAGACCTGGTGGTAAAATATTTTTAAAATATCAGATGTTGAAAATATTTTCATTTATTTTAAAAAGCTATTATTTTAAAGTCCACATTTGGAAACTAAGCCTACAGTCCATGTCCTAGTTTCCAAAAAATAAAGACAGAAGCAGAGTCTTTGCAAAACATACGTCCACAAATTCAAATATGCTATAGCCATTAAATTTAATGCTAATTTCATTAAAATTTTTTTCTGATGTCACAATGTTAGAATAACGATGAGGTTTCAACATGAGTTTTGGAGGACACATTCAGATCATAGAAATGATGTTCACATTAAAAAAAAAAAAAAAAACTTACAAAAGTCCTTTACTGCACCCCTTTGCCCATAAGAGGTTATCACTTACCACTGGTCCCACAAAAGTTTCGGTCTATGGATTATTTAAGCAAGAAAATAGAACTAAACATTCTGCAAATCAACTATCTTGCCCCATTCTCTTACCAATGCCAATAAAGCTCTCAAAACTTCATGACAAAACTACCCTCGCTCTAAAGAAACCTAATGAGTTGCTATCATGTAAGAGAACAACAACAATGCAGTCATCTTTACCATCTACCTACCATTCATTAATCTAGATTATGAACATCTCTTATTCAGTTTTGTATAGTCAACCCAAGTCCCACATCAAGTGCTTGCTAAAAGTTGGATAAACACATGGATGGCTGATCTGGGAAGTGACAATAACAACCGGCTGATTTCATTACGATCCAGATATATAGGGAAATGCTGCATGTTTAAATATCTCTATAAAGAATGTATTAGAAGTGCTTCATTGATGAGCATTATTTTCCTAATTAAGAAGGTATGCATTTACGCCAGGCGCGGTGGCTCACACCTGTAATCCCAGCACTTTGTGAGGCCAAGGCGGACGGATCACGAGGTCAGGAGATTGAGACCATCCTGGCTAACATAGTGAAACCCAGTCTCTACTAAAAATACAAATACAAATAATAATAATAATAATATACTCAGGCGTGGTGGCGGGCGCCTGTAGTCCCAGCTACTCGGGAGGTTGAGGCGGGAGAATGGCGTGAACCCGGGAGGCGGAGCTTGCAGTGAGTTGAGATCGCGCTACTGCACTCCCAACTCCAGCCTGGGCCACAGCTCGAGATTCCACCTCAAAAAAAAAAAAAAAAAAAAAAAAAAAGAAGGTATGAATTTAAAGAATCTTGATTCTTGATGACTTACTTCTCAAATTTTACACTAAACCAGGCTTTCTCGACCTTGGCATTAATACTTTGGGTCCAACCTGTCTTTACTGTGGGAGACTGTGATATGCATTGTAGGAAGTATAGCAGCATCTCTGGCCTCTCTGCATACTAGATGCCAGTAGCATCCCCCAATTGGGAAAAGCAAAAATGTCTCCAGACATTGCCAAATGTCCCACGGGAGGTAAAAATCACCCCTCGTTGAAAACACTGCTCTAAGAAAACCACATTTCTCAACTTGAATCACCAAGAAAAATCTGGAAAAGGCTTCAGCGAATATCTTACACATCACCTAACACCTGTCAAAGGGCAAAGTTGACAGTCTTCATCTGTACTCATGCTTCAAGGAATGAAGAATTTATACAATGCATCCTATGAGTGATGTATCAGACTAGTCAACACTGTCAGATCTTGTGTTTACCAAGTCTGACTAAAACAATTACCAAAAAGTCATGCTTTAGTATCATTAAAAAATGAAATGAAAGGTAATACTGTATTGGTTATTTCAATACCTAACAAATTTGTGCATATCATTAAGAAATAAGTATGTCATCTAGTTTTGTTCAAAATCGATCTTTCACAAATCCATATATTTTAAAGTCAGAAATTCCAGTAATTCACATTGTAGGCTGACTTCAGTTTCTACTGATTCTTAAAACCATGATGTTCCTTATGTGTGAACCGCTAATCTTTTATTTAAAAAAAGATTTTTCATCAAATTATCAAAGCTAAAAAAAAATACTACCATTAAACCCTGGAATTTGGCAATTCTTCAAATATGTGATGACTCATGAGGCCCTCGATAACTTTCCGTTTCCTTTACTATTCACAACTTCGAACATTACTCATAAATTATTTTTCTTTGACCTTTAATTATTTTAGGTTAATTTATTATAGATATTTTCTGCCTTCTCTACATTCCTTCTTAATGAAAGAATCTCTATTCCATTCCGTTTTTGTAAAGGATCTTACCATCACCAAGAATGGTGAGAGAATAACAGTGGTATTTTTCTAGGTATGAAGTAGCCAAGCTTATCCACTGTCATGACAAACGGCCAAATAAAGAACAAGGAACCATTAGCAAATATTAATACCTCTAAAGTCACATATACCGCGGCTTCGCTACCAAAGTGCATCCGAAAATTTTAAGATGTTTAAATGGTTTTGCTATTGGAAGGGATAAAAACATCATTATCAAGAGCCGCCCAATGAAACTGGAAGGTTTGATAATCTCAAAGATCGGGGTTTGGCAAACTATAGCCCATATGCCAAATCCAGCCTGTCATCTATTCCTCTCAAAAAGGTTTTATGAAAACATAGCCATGGTTATTCATTTATGTATTATCTATAGCTACATTCATGCTGTAAATGCCAGAGTTAAAGTGGTTCCAACGGAAATGGTCTAGCCCTCAAAACCTAAAAATGTTTACTCTCTGGCCCTTTACAGAAAAGGTCTGTTGACCTCTATTGGAGAGCATCAAGTAGAGAATAGGTAGATGGAATGTGATTGCAAGGATACAGAACCACTTCAAGGTGTTTTTTTTGTTTTTGTTTTTGTTTTGTTTTGTTTTGTTTTGTTTTTTGAGGCAGGATCTCACTCTGTTGTCCAGGCTAGAATGCAGTGGCACAATCATGGCTCACTGCAGACTCGACTTTCTGGGCTCAAACTACCATCTCACTTTAGCCTCCTGAGTAGGTGGGACTACAGGCATGTGCTACTGCCCAGCTAATTTTTTTTTATTTTTCTTTTTGAGAGAAGGTGTTTCACCATGTTGCCCAGGCTGGTCTCGAACTCCTGGGCTCAAGCAATCTGCCTACCCACCTTGGCCTCCCAAAGTGCTGGGGTTCCAGGCATGAGCCACCATAACTACCCTAAGATACTTGTTTCCTAATCATTGCTTTTAGAAAGTATCAATGAAAAAAACTTTTTATTTAGGGTTCCGTTTTATTTTCAATATGTGGAAGTTTATTCTTATTTTCCTTATAAAGACTGAAAGCCATAAAATATTTCATCTTCCACTGGTTCCCAACCGTATCAGACCAAAGCCCTCATTTTTAAATAACAATTTTTATCATCCCTTTACTATTCTGAAAGTTCAAAATTGTGTAAACTGTTCAGGTGCTTATTTAGACAAAATCAATACAATGTCCTACCTGTAATATGAAGTAGGAAATTAAGAGGAATGAATATGTAACAAAATTATATATTTATTTGAATATGTAAATGCTCAGCATGTCTACTCTGGAAGAGAAATGATCAACTCAGATACTTGCAAATATATGTAGAATCATAAAACAGTTAAAAGTGCAGATTGATACAACTAGGTTGTTATCTGATAACTCAAGAGGTAAATGATATTTTGAAATGGTGAACAACCCTTGGTAAAGTTCAGGAAAAAATGAAGTATAACATTTATTTGTTTTCATATTTGTGTTGCATTTCTGAAAAAAAAAATTATGTATATTGAAGTTTACAAAAATATTTTGCTTTGATAAATGGTAGAAAGGTCTTTGGCTCAAAAAAATCATCAACAATATAAAACCTTTATTATTACGCTGTGATACCCAAGGCTTCCGGTTTAAGATTACAAACATTCTTCTCCAATCTTTCAGAGACACCATAACTACAATAATAAATAATAATAAAGATAAAAAGTTTAAAAAATGAAGAGTATGGGATGCAGTTATCAGTGGATATAATTTTTTCAACAGATTTCTGGACAATGAAAGGTGCAAGAGAAAGAATGACAAAGCAAAATTTAGGAAACTGAAACCTGGAAAAGCCAAGAAGGTGCTAAAACTGAAAAAGTAACTGGGTGCCCTGTTATCTGTTATACTTAAGGAAGATTCAAGACTTGGTAATATTAGCTAATGGAGGCCACAAAGGAAATCCTAGAGGGAAAATTTGGCAGTTAATAGAATCAAATCCCCTCCCACTCACTTTACCACTGCATGCATGTTGCCTGGAATTCAGTAATGCAGTAAACTCCCTCACAAAAAATGTGAGAGTTGTGTTAATGAAATTGGCAGTCCTCCAATAAAAGACCTCTCTATTTTGAAGGACTGAGGAGAATTTAGAATTATGGCTAGCATCTGACCCATCCCCCCGAGTGAAGTCTGCCCATTGATAAGCTCTGTCCAGATATGTAGACATCAGAGTCTGCAAGTTTATACAGGCAACCAAGAACCATCAAACATTTGTGGAAAGATTATAGTATGAAAAGGAGAGAGAAAATTTTCAAAAAAAAAAAAAAGTCCTGGGAGAAGCAGAATGCAAGGAAGATAATTTATTTTAAAAAAGAAATTTCACATTAAAATGATCAGAGATATAAAAGACAGGCACAGTGGCTCATGACTGAAATCCCAGCACTTTGGGAGGCTGAAGTGGGCAGATAGGTTAAGCTCAGGAGTTTCAGACCAGCCTGGACAACATGGCATCTCTCCAAAAAAAAAAAAAAAAAAGAAAGAAAAATTAGCTGAGTGTGGTGTGTGTGCCTGCAATCCCAGCTTGCTGGAAGGCTGAGGTGGGAGGACTGCTTGAGCCCGGGAGGTGGCGGTTGCAGTGAGCTAACATTGCATCACTGCACTCCAGCCTGGGTGACAGGGCAAGACCCCCTCTCAAAAATAAAAATAAAAAAATAAAAAACTAACAGGCTTGAAAAAATATTGAATTTATAAAATAATATTCTGGCTGGGCATGGGCATGGGGGTTCATGCCTGTGATCCCAGAACTTTCAGGCTGCAGTGGGAGAAACAAGGGTCTTTTGAAGCCAGTTCAAGACCCGTCTGGGCAACCCAGCCAGATTCTAAACAAAATATTTAAGTAGGCTAGGCATAGTGGTGCATGCCTGTAGTCCTAGTTACTCTGGAGGCTGGGGTGGGAGGATCTCTTGAGCCCAGGAGTTCAAGACTGCAGTAAGCTATAACTAGGCCCCTGCATTCCAGCCTGAGTGACAGAGTGAGACCCTGTCTCTAAATAAGTAAATAAAGTAAAATAATATTCTGTGAAAATGAAGTATCAAAAAAGAAGTATACTTAAAAATTGAAAATAGATGTGATAAAAGTTTTGTAAATTTCAAAAACAGGCTTGAAGATTTAATTGAACAAAGACAGATGGAATGTATAAAAGAAAATCTGTAAAGAATCAATAGAAAATGTTTCCTATAAAAAAAGAGAAAAGAGAAAGCAAAGTGGCAGAAAGTAAAGGAGATGAACCCAATACAGAAGACATTACCATTCTTGATAAAACAACCCACAGATTAGAAGCAGAGTCTTGTTGTTCAAAACATAAACAAGAACAAAAATAAAACAAAATATCGATTAGAGAAACAACTAGTCTTGATATATCTTTGTGAAATTTTGAAAAGGTGAAATGGTTATCAACTTGGAACTCTGTATTCCACTAAATTATATAAATCAGTGTTTGAGCAGAATGAAATTATTTTGACACATAACATCTCCGAAATTTTTGTTCCTTGCAAAGTTTCTTGCTAAGTTACTTGAAGATGTACCCTGATAAGCTCTATAGCAACCCTAAAAACAACCAGAATACCGCAATCCAAAGGAGAGTCCAGAAACGGGAGACCCCAAGGAGGGAAAACAACAGCCCTCCCTGTTGGAGGAGGGAAGTAAATTTACTGGAATAAGTGAGATGCCAGAAAGTGTGAGAAAAAATTGAAGATTTGATAAAGGCAGAGATTGCCAAAAAATCAAATCGGAAAAGAAAGTAATTATAAACTTCATCATGAAAAACAAAGAACTGCTCAAAAAGGCTATATACTCACTACAGTGAAAACTTGCATAGTCATAACAATGTAAATAGTGTTCAAGATCTTCAGTGTTGAAAATCAACATATAAATGATTGGAGATTTCATTGTGTTTTGAACATCATTATGTTTTTTTAGAACAGAATGCAAATGCTATTGTTTTTGAGATTGTTGATATAAAAGTAATGATGACAGAAATTGGAAAATAGGAGGGTGGAAGCAAAAGCCCAAGAAAAGGATGGGGATGCTAATACCTTCCTGTAGTAAAATAGAACGTGAAGAGACACAATTAATTGCAATATTAATTAAGGTATATACATAGATCCCTAAATTTAAAAGATAATCAATTGAGAAGCAAAGTAGAGTAATAAACTATCGAAAGATGAGGGGGAAAGAGGTGATAAAATGCTACAACTGAGTTCAATCCTCTTCTTTCATAGCAGAAAATGCCTTAAATACCTAAATATGATCAATCAAGGAACTGTGGTATATACACAGTATTAACAGTAGAGATTGTTAACATTTGTTTGGCATAAACACTATTGGCAGTCTGGTGAAGCCTTCGAAACTGTTCTCAAAATAATATTTTAAATGCATAAAGCAAAACACCTAAGATTACAAAGGAAATAAATTATATTGAAACACAAAAAGATTAAACAAATGTAGCAATTGATATAGCAATAATCTTGTTTATTATTGCATTAAATGATAAGATCTAATTTGGAAATAGAGATGAGAAAAAATAACATCTCAAGACAGATTTTTGTAAAAACTTAATGTTATATGCAAATATTTCTAAATTCTTTTTCCATAACCTTCTCATAGTAGTCTCCGTAATTATTTCAGAATTCTAGCACTGACAAAGTCACAGTACTGCTGATGTTATTGTGGATTGTTGCCTATGCTAATTTCAATTTACAGATTAATGAAAATGAAGATATAACTATTTTTTCCCTAAGCACACAGACCTTATGAATTTTATTCATGCATTCCACATTAAGAATTCCTGATTTAGAAGTATGGAGAAGAAATCATTATAAGAAATGTAAATGCTTGTGTTTGAGAAATGCCACAGGGCTTATGGATGTGGTAAGGTACTGCTGCTCTGTATTGTTTAATTTTTCAAATCATGTGCATGTATTATTTTGATGACAGCATTTAAAATACTTGAAAATTTTAACTGCCATATATAATGCAATACATATGTGTATAAATATTTATGTGTATATATGTAATAACATAATGTGAAATGTTGGGCCCTATATTTCTAAAACTTTATTCAATTATCTAAAAATACAAAAAAAAAAAATCTGTACAGCAAAGAAAATAAGAGAATGGAGAGACCGCCCACGTGCTGAGAGAAAATATTTGCAAACCATACTTCAGATAAGAGACTAATATCCAAAATATAGAGGGAATTCAAATAACTCAACAACAAGAAAACAAATACCCCAATTAAAAAATGATCAAAGGATCTGAAGAGACATTTCTCAAAAGAGATATGAATGGCCAATAGACATATTTAAAAATGCTCAACATTACTAATCATCAGGGAAGTGTACATTAAAACCACATTGAGATATCACCTCACACCTGTTAGAAGGGCTGCCATCCATAATACAAATGGTAAGTGTTGGTGAGGAATTGGAGAAAAGGGAACCCTTGTACATTGTTGGTGGGAATATAAATTAGTACAGCAGTTTTGGAGAACAGTATGGAGGTTCCTCAAAAAACTAAAACTAGATTTACTATATGATCTAACAATCCCACTTCTGGATATATATGTGTGTGTGTGTGTGTGTGAATTGAAATCACTATGTCGAAGGAATGTCTGCCCTCCCATGTGCATTTCAGCACTCTTCGCAGAAGCCAACATATGAAGGCAACCCAAGAGTTCATCAGCAAGTGAAAGGATAAAGAAACTATGGGATTATACACAGTAGCATACTATCCAGCGTTAGACTAGAAGGAAATTCTGTCATTCACAACCACATGAATGGAACTGGAGGATATTATGCTAAGTGAAGTAAGACAAGCACAGAAAAACAAATACTCTATGATCTCACTTATTTGTGGAACCTAAAAAAGTCAATCTCCTTTGGGAGGCCAAGGTGGGCCGGAGCAAATACAAAAATTAGCTGGGTGTGATGGCAGGCGCCTGTAATCCCAGATACTCAGAGACCAAGGCAGGAGAATTGCTTGAACCTGGGAGGCAGAGGTTGCAGGAAGCTGAGATCCTGCAACCGCATTCCAGTCTGGGGAACAGAGTGAGACTCTCACTCTAAAAAAAAAAAAAAAAAAAAAAGAAGGTATGAATTTAAAGAATCTTGATTCTTGATGACTTACTTCTCAAATTTTACACTAAACCAGGCTTTCTCGACCTTGGCATTAATACTTTGGGTCCAACCTGTCTTTACTGTGGGAGACTGTGATATGCATTGTAGGAAGTATAGCAGCATCTCTGGCCTCTCTGCATACTAGATGCCAGTAGCATCCCCCAATTGGGAAAAGCAAAAATGTCTCCAGACATTGCCAAATGTCCCACGGGAGGTAAAAATCACCCCTCGTTGAAAACACTGCTCTAAGAAAACCACATTTCTCAACTTGAATCACCAAGAAAAATCTGGAAAAGGCTTCAGCGAATATCTTACACATCACCTAACACCTGTCAAAGGGCAAAGTTGACAGTCTTCATCTGTACTCATGCTTCAAGGAATGAAGAATTTATACAATGCATCCTATGAGTGATGTATCAGACTAGTCAACACTGTCAGATCTTGTGTTTACCAAGTCTGACTAAAACAATTACCAAAAAGTCATGCTTTAGTATCATTAAAAAATGAAATGAAAGGTAATACTGTATTGGTTATTTCAATACCTAACA
>NW_012119044.1:1010919-1042763 GCF_000951035.1 Colobus angolensis palliatus | reverse complement strand
AGAAAGGTGGCTACTAGTGGCTGGGAGGTAGGAAGGGACGAGGAAAAGGGAGATGTTGATCAAAAGGTACGAGGTTTTAATTAGACTGGAGGAATAACTTTTAGTGATCTTTTGTACTGCATGCTGGCCAGTTAATTATGACTGTGTATTTCCAAATTGCTAAAAGAATAGATCATTAATGTCCACACTACAAAAACATTGTAAGTTGGTGAGGTGATGGATATGTTAATTAGCTTAAGTATTTAGACTATCTACTATGTATACATACACTGAAACATCACATTGTACCCCATAAATATACACAATTATTATTTGTCAATTAAAATAAATTAATTAAAGGAATAAAATAGAAATGCAAAATTCTTAGGACCTTATTTGCCTTGAACTCATTGACACAGACAGTTGTCAATGACACCATCATAGACAAGAAACTACTAAAGGTCATTAAACATCTTGATAACATCAAAACAATATGATGAGATTACTTGACATGATCATACATCTTTTTTAAAAAAGCCTAGGAAATCCCTATTCATCAGTAATTGTAATTATTCAGTTGTAGGCAGGAAAATTCATCTGTAGATGAAAGCAGACATCATGGTCTTGGTCAAACTTTAAAAAGCTTCAAGTAAAATAGAATCTAATTGACCTACATTATTCTTTAATCAAGGCATCTACTGTGTCAAGGAGAATAACACAACAGGAGGATATACCAATACCAAAACAAAGTTACTGTAAACAGGCATTTGGCAGATAATATGAGAACAACTTTAAATTACACAAATGTGTTCTATTAATACCCACAGCAACTGAGATTACGCAAGTGAATATTCTTCACAGACTGGAAAGATAAGCACTGAAAAATCTTGGAGAGTTTTGGTCTCAGTCATAAAATGTATTAATGATATATCTTTAGAAGTATCCCTTAACTATTTGGGGTCTGTTTCCTCATGTAAAAAAATGAGGAATTTTTTTTTAATGTTTGTTCACATACAATTATAAAAATTCTGACTTTATGATTCAAATTTAAGTTGGTATTTTCTTACTAGCATTAGACACTAAAGGAGCATTAGGTTGTCTGAAGGGAATATTCTCTCAGGAACTATGAGGACAGTGAGTACATTTTGGGGAAACTTCCTCTGGATGATTAATGCTTTATATAAAGAATCAAAAATACCTTAATCTTCAGAGTGAACAAAACTTTGAGTAGAATTTTCCCATTTTATAAAATACTTTTTGTATCATTAGCACTATTCTCACCATCAACATTGGGAGAAATCATTTAAAAATAAGAGGCATTATGTTGGGCATGCCTCACACATGACTGACTGATTTACACTTGAGGCTACATTTTGCTTTTCACATTTTGTAAAATGAATGCAGATTCTTAAAAATATCTCTGAACTTGGCAAGAATCATACCTTAAATGTAATTATGTAAAGCCATACTTTATGGAGTACCTCTATTTAACAATCTCTGCCACTCGATGTACCCTAATGTTACACTAAAATAGGTAATAAGATATTAGAGAATATTAAAAATAAATAAATTTCCTTTAATTATGAGTAATTATTTCATTGAATTTTAAAAACCTATTAGTTTTTCATTTTAATGTATTATTAAAGAATAATTTACACAGAGAAAAGGATACAGGTCAATGTACGCACAGCTCAATATCTGTAACCAATACATCTGTGAAATCCTGCAGTCAGATCAAGAAATAAAGCATTACTAGCACCCCAAAAGCCTCTCTTCTTTTATTCCTTTCCAGGGTAACAACTATCCTTAATTTATAAATAGCAAAGATGAGCTTTGCCAATTATTGTACTTTGTAAAAATGATATTATAAAGTATTTACTATTTTGTGTTTGGCTCATGCACTCATTGTTATGGTTGTTAAATTCATATATAGTCGGGTGCAGTTGTAGATCACACATTTTTATTGCTGTATAGTTTTCCATTTTAAGAATAAACCACTATTTATGCATTCCGTATTTGTTGGGCATTTGGATAGTTTCTTGTTTTGGGCTACTATGAACAGTGATACTCTGAACATTCTAGTACGTATCTTTCGGTGAGCATATGTATGTATTTCTGTTGGATATACACTCAGAAGTGGAATTGGAGTCACAGATATACATTCATATGTTCAACTTTAGTAGATACTGCTAAATGGTTTCCTGCGTGGTTATGCCAATTCACATTCTCACCAGCTGTGTATTATGAGAGTTCCAGTTTCTCCATATCCTCACTACAGTATACACTTTGTTTAAAAAGCCTATTATTTTTAATTCAGTAAATTTTCCTTCAATATTTACTAAATATTAGCCACTGTATACTGCTCATCTTGTTCAATACTGTAAAGGATGAAAATCCAGAGAGTAAAAGTACTTTTGGTATCTAGAATACATTTTGAACTATTCATTCAGAACTACTGAGCTCTCCATCACCTAAACAACAGAATGCAAAATGATTTTATTTGGAAGGAAATGGAGGAGATTGTTACAAACTATGATACAGACTTAAAAAATAAAGCATTCAATATTCCTTTGATATCCCAGTCAATATCATGTGCACCAATCTATCTGTGATCTTATGGCTAAATAAACATATAATATGTTTGAAAGCAATGAAAATATAACATATCTGTAACTTTTTCTTATGGCAGAGAATTCAAGTGGATGATCCAAGGACCTGATCTGACTCAGGGTTCTGTTTTGTTTAGTCTTCATTGATTTATCCACCTTTTTTGGATAAACATTGGAAAACTCAGACAATCAACACTCAGACTTCTGACTGTTCTTGGAAAAAAAAAATAAGACTGAGTAACAATAAACTCCATACGTGAGAAAAATTTACAGCCCCTGTGATTGATGCAGGTGCTCTCCAGATTCCCATGGTCCTTACTCCCTCATTATCCCTTCCATGGGGTCTGGCACCAGAGTAGAACTGAGCACCAACCAGGCACATTTTGGGATCACTGAGTTCCTACACTAAACCCAGTTCATTCGTTGTATTACCTTTCTCACTCTGGGGTTTAAATGCTTACAAAACAGACACTCTATTTTGTCACATCATTATTTTATAACAAGCTACCAAGAACTTAGAGAAAATGGCTCCAGATTTATAGAAATATTTACAATGACTACTGATAATAAACACAGATCCATGAAAATGAGCGTTCTTTCAAAAGTTCATGGAAAATGTGTATTACTAAAAACTATGCGGGGGCTTTAAATTTTTTTGTACCAAAACAAACTTATACTAATTTGTTATAACATGTCTGAACAGGATCTAGTTTGAGCCACTAAGAAGGATAAGACATCAGCTTGAACAGAGCCCCTACAAAAGCAAATGAGTTTTGCTGAAACTGAACAGGAACAAATATCAAATTTATGATAAGGCATGGGTGGATCAATGGTGAAATCACTGATGCTTTACAAAAGTTTATGGGGATAATGACCCAAAGAAATCAGCAGTTTACAAATGGATAATTTTTTTTTTTTTTAAGAAGGGATGAGGTGATATTAAAGATAAATCTGGTAGTGGCAGGCCATACATATCAATGCAAGGAAAAAATTCGTCATGTTCATGCCCTAACTGAAGGGGGCTGATGATTAACAACAGAAACAAAATCACAAACATCTCAACTGACTCAGCTTACAGAATTCTGATTGAAAAATTAAAGTCGAGCAAATTTTCCACTCAATGGGAGCAAAAATTCTTGCACCCAGATCAACTGCAGACAAGAGCAGAACTTTCAATGGAAATTTTAAACAGATGATATGACGATCCCAAAGCATTTCTTTGAAGAACTGTAACAGGAGATGAAACGTGGCCTTATCAGAATGATCCTGAGGACAAAGCGCAATCAAAGTAATGGCTGCCAACAGGGGTAAGAGATCCAGTCAAAGCAAAAGCAGACCAGTTGAAAGCAAAGGTCATGACAAAAGTTTTCTGGAATGACCAAGAAATTTGGTTTGTTGACTTTCTAGAAAGCCAAAGGACAATAGCATCTGCTTATTATGAGAGTGTGTTGAATAGATGAGCCAAAGCTGTAGCAGAAAAAATGCCCAGGAAAGCTTTACCAAAGAGTCCCTTTCTACCATGACAATGTTCCTGCTCATTCCTCTCATCAAACAAGGGCAACTGCAAGAGTTTCCAATGGGAAATCATTAGGTTTCTATCATATGGTCCTGATTTGAATCCTCTGACTCTTATTTCCTAATCTTAAAAACAACTATAAAGGGTACCCATTTTTCTTCAATTAATACTGTCCAAAAGACTGAACTGACATAGTTAAATTCCCAGGACTGTAAGTTCTTTTGAGATGGCTGGTATCATCACTTACAAAAGTGTCTTGAACTGGATAAAGCTTATGTTATGAAGTCATGTTTATAATTTTTATTCTTACATTTCTTTTTTTTTTTTTTTTTTTTTGAGGCGGAGTCTCGCTCTGTCGCCCGGACTGGAGTGCAGTGGCCGGATCTCAGCTCACTGCAAGCTCCGCCTCCCGGGTTCACGCCATTCTCCTGCCTCAGCCTCCCGAGTAGCTGGGACTACAGGCGCCCGCCACCTCGCCTGGCTAGTTTTTGTATTTTTAGTAGAGACGGGGTTTCACCGTGTTAGCCAGGATGGTCTCGATCTCCTGACCTCGTGATCCGCCCATCTCGGCCTCCCAAAGTGCTGGGATTACAGGCTTGAGCCACCGCGCCCGGCCTATTCTTACATTGCAACTCCATTTTTCCATGTACTTTTTGGATTCTTCTCATATATCATAACTTAGGGAAAGACCTATAGGCCAGGTGGGACACTGGGGCTGGGGTGCTGAGTATCTCCCTAAAATGAAGAAAGTTCCTCCCTTACTTTTAAGAGTTATAAAATTCTAAATTACCCAACAGAGGTATCAGAAGTGTATATACAAGATTCAAGTCTAATTTATTAAGAAGGGGAGGGTTAGGATTCAAGACAAACTGCCATCACAGATTAAAACATGCTATCACCCCAAGCATAGTAATTATTTAGTGGTGCATTACACTTCCTTTTGACATTTTGTCAAGAAGACAAAAGTAAACTAGAAGATCAGAATGTTTAATCTATATCCTGTAAATACACCAGAGTTGGACAAAGAAGATGTTAACCTATTTAAAAAATAGTTGTAGCCCTATTGGATATTTAATTTATATTATAAGTTATAATAGCCTCTGGAATAGTTCAGTGAGATAAACTATTATGTCTTTGTTTTGTTTCCATTTCTTTCCTGAAAAATATGAAAAAGAAAGTTTCTTGAAAGCCATTTCTATAAGTGAATTAGAGGTCAGCAGAACATAAATACAGAAAAAATGTTTGAAGGACACAATGTGATGTTAACTTGAAGTAATGTGATGTTTACTTAAGGAGCTGAGAAACTGCTCTTGGGCTGCTGTGAAGCCATTAGAGGCAAGTTCAATGTCAACCAAGGTCAAGGTTAAACATAAAGCTCCCCACAAAAGCCAAACCAGATTTGACTGGCAAGTTTTAGTTAAAATCATTTCTGAAGAAGAGCAGAACAGTCATGGCAGGTCTTCCACAGTCTGTGCACCTCATGTGCCCTTACCCAGGTATATGGACAGCTCCTCTGACATACGCATGATCTTCAGAGGAACTTCCTCAGTGCCCATTTCTTCCTATTCACTAGCATCTGAGGGGATGTTCTTTTGTTTCTCTGTTGAAAAGAAGTACTTGGATAGAAAAGATTCTATCCACCAATGTTAATAATAAAAAAAGGATAGAGGTAACTAATTCAAAATAGCAGGTAATACTATAAAATATGCCATTATATCTCAGAGATAGATATAGTTAGAAAATCATTTTCTTCCTTTTTAAATTCCCTGAATTACATTGAATATACACACTAACTAGCAACGTAAAAAGTCCTTCTCTAAGTTATTTACAGGAAAATTTTTATAGAAAGGCAACTTCCTCTTGTGCCTTCCCCAAACCCTTCCCCTTCATTAAAGCTTACTTACAGGCCATTTTTCATTACCCAACCATCATGTAGTTGAAATGTGAATAATTGGATAATTTATCTAAGAGCATTACAGAGAAGTTGCATATGCTGCAGTAAGTTATAGAGCATCTCTCAAAAGCAATATAAATTACAATAAGATATACACCTTTCTTCTTCTTCCTTGTCCCAACTTTCAGATTCAATCAGGAGTCGACTATAAATCATTTTGGCATAAATACCATCAGGCATATTCCAAAACACAGAAATAGTTACAATTGCGTTTACCAAAACAAACTGCATATCATCATTGACACATAGGATATGAAGTTCTTCCTCAAGCACCCTCCCTGTATTGAGGACCAGGGTTGAGCAGCTAGCACTCCCAGCTGGGTAGGTGATCCCAATCTCACTCACTCTCACTACATTCTTCCAGAAGTTGCATGCTAAATGCAAGAGTCTCACCTTGTGCTAAAAAGTTAATAGTTAAGTTGATTCTTTTTTTTTTGAGACGGAGTCTCGCTCTGTCGCCCAGGCTGGAGTGCAGTGGCCGGATCTCAGCTCACTGCAAGCTCCGCCTCCCGGGTTCACGCCATTCTCCTGCCTCAGCCTCCCGAGTAGCTGGGATTACAGGCGCCCGCCACCTCGCCCGGCTAGTTTTTTGTATTTTTTGGTAGAGACGGGGTTTCACCATGTTAGCCAGGATGGTCTCGATCTGCTGACCTCGTGATCCGCCCGTCTCGGCCTCCCAAAGTGCTGGGATTACAGGCTTGAGCCACCGCGCCCGGCCAAGTTGATTCTTAAAATACAATTGCATGACTGGTTAAAATATTTCTGTAGAGCTTCATTTTGGAAGGAAATCTAGAATAGTAATAGGCTCGTCTTAAATATGATACACCATTTTTCTTTTTTTAATTAAGAATTTTAAAAGGACCTGTATCCTCCTTTGGTCCCACCTGCTGTCCTGATCCACTTTGTACTTACACTTCTCCTCCCATACAATAATCCTTCATATTGTGTCTGCTCAGCAGCAAATCATTCTTGTTGGCTGCTGCAGATTTTAATGTAAGGCAAAAAAATTTTGCTGTGAACCATCTGCACAGAAATTACTTGGAAAGCAGAATGACACAATCCATACAACAGGTCTCTTCTAATGGCCACAGAACATTTGGAGCGTGGCTTTTCCTAACAAAACCATTCACTGAGAAGTTCACATAAGAGGGTGAAAAGTCAAATGCCTGGGACACTTCAGTCATTCCTCCAGCAAAAAGAACAATCTGAAAGTGCAGACCTCATGGAAAATAGCATACCTTCCCTTATGCAAATGTTCTCGTATAAATCACTTCAGGAATGGGACCACCCCTCCCTTCCTCCCCCTCCCCCCCCAAAAAAAAAGAAAGAAAGCAAAAGAAAAGGATTTTGGATGGATCCCCAGGACTACAGTATGATACAAAGTTGATGAAGAATCTTTTACTTTGAAAAGAAGAAGAATTAGAGTCCAGTAAGCTACATTCACCACTGGTCTCCATTGGAGACTAATGGACTAATTGGAATAACATATTTCTCAAAGATAGCCACTATCCTTTCTAAACCTAAAAGGGGTTATTCAGCCTTTATTTTAATTTAGTCATTCAGCATATAAGAAATGAAGAATAACCATAAATACATGATAGTAGCATTTGTGACACATATTCAGATACACTCATGTAAAACAGGGTTTTGTTTTCCTCCAGATTCCATTCTGAATAATGTAGTGATATCATATATTTCCTCAAACTCTAAGCACAAAGAGAATCTCTGTGAAAGTAAGATGGAGCCATTTTCTGATGATTATAAATACAGCCATTTTTTCTAAAAGAGAGAATTATGAATTACATCAAAATTAGACTAGCTTTTAATCCTAGGTCAAAAATATATAAAAAAAACCCTTATTTTTAATGCAAATACAATTCCCCATTGTAAAACTTCTGTGTATGAATTTATTATACAGGCCAAACTTTCCCTAAAGGAGGAATCTCAGAGCAATTTCATGAAGGATATAAAGATCTTGAAGACATAAAACATAGATCTCATTAGAAAACACCAGTTACAGGTTTACTTCTCATTTCCTTTCTTCTCCTCACTACCAGTTTTCTTTCCCTGAATCCCAATCACTCCCTCTTCCAAATCCCTTTCTTCTCCTTTTCTATTATTTTCCTTTTCATCAGGAATAGCATGAGGTACAAAACAGTTATTCTGTCATTTAGCAAATAGTTACCAAGGCCATATGACATCTGTGGCAATACATTGCTAACATATTGCATCAAGCATGAAGTAATGTCATGCCTCCCAGTCATTACAGGTATCCTTTTTGCCCCATTCTGTTTTCCCAAATCTCTCAGACATGATATATGAGTACCAATAAAAGAAAAACTTAGGGAATACTGAGAAATCATCTCTATGATGGTTTAATAGATGTGTTAAGGATAATACACATTTAATAGATGTGTTAAGGATAATACACATTTTTAATACCTACCCTTTAACCTCTCTGGTCCCTTCCCTCAGAATTCAAATTACCTGAAGTCTGTTTCATCTTAAAAAACACAAAAGAAAAGAGGACACAAAAATATTTTCCTGGATATCACTTTACCTCCAAAGGTAGATAGGTCTGGAGCTTTCTTTTGGGGATATTTTTCTCACTTTTTACTCTCTTCTCTACCCACACCATTCTGGTTTCTGTGGCATCATTCTTTCCAGGAGGAATAGTGGAGCTAGGCCTCTAATAACCAGTGAATGCAAGGGAGCCTTTCAGATCTGTATCTTGCTTGGCATCTCAGTAGCATTTCAAGGGCCATGGTCACTTCCTTTCTTACACGATCTCTTCTCTGAGATTTCAGGAGACTCCACTTTACAGGTTCTCTTCCAGTAGGACCTGTCCCAAGGTTCTCTCCCACAGCCTTCTCTGTAAATCCATCCCCCCACCCTGCCCCTCAGCCCATACCTTGAATGCTGAAGTTCCTCAGGGCTATGTCTGTATATAAGCTCTCTTTTAATTCCCTATATAATCACATCCACTCCATTGTTTTGAATTCCCCTTCCAAATCTATATTTCTCCCTATATCCTTATAACATGTCCCAAGGCCCACTTAATCCAAATATCTACTCAACATCTCCATTAGAGGCCTTTCAGAAAATATGAAATTCACGTGCTCAAAACTCGACCCATTCATGTGGGTGTCACTTTCAGCATTCCTTATTTCAGTAAGGTCATCATGAAGCACCCTGAAAGGCGAAAACCAGGATAGCCCCCTTATTGCTCTCCTCACACCATGCTATCCTTACTAATAAATAACCTAACTAATAAATAACATGGTGCTGCAGAGTCTACAAAATTCAATAGGTTTTTAATCTGCCACTTCTCTGCATCTCCACAACCTCCATTCTATTCAGCCCATTAGCACGTTTTGTTTGGAATGATGAAATAAGCCACAGAAACATTGTCTCATAATGGAAACCTGACAATTTTATTCCCTAGCTAAAATAACTACTTTGGGTTCTTTCTGCCCAAATCCTACAAATGGTTGCGGGATGCTTCACAATCGAGCTGCAGTTGCTTTCCACCTTGTCACTGGACGCCTTTGGTCTCTGCTGCCCTTGGGACTCCAGTATGCTGCTCTTTCTGGGGTCACTGAACATGATGGGGATCATCTCACATCCACCTTCCCACAAATGTCTCCCTATATGGAACTCCTCCCTTTCTTCGAACTTTTCACTTAACTACATCCTGTTTCAGATCTCATCTTAAAAGGCTTCTTAGGGATGTCTGCCTTGAAACTCAAATGAACAGTTTTATGGTTATGTGCTTAAACACTACATAACTAGTACATACTACATATGTATTTAACATAAGATTCTACATTTTAAATATCATAATACTTCCAAATAGACCAGATATAGTAAAACAAGTTGATACCAGGCACAGTGGCTCATGCCTGTGATCCCAGCATTTTGAGAGGCCAAGGCAGATGGATCATTGTTTGAGCAGAGGAATTCGAGACCAGCCTAGGCAACATGGTAAAACCCTGTCTCTACAAAAAATACAAAAATTAGCTGGGCATGGTGGCACATGCCTGTAGTTCCATCTACTGAGGAGGCTCAGGTGGGAGGATTGCTTGAGCCCAGGAGGTGGGTTCAGCTGTGAACTAAGAGACTCTCCCACTGCATTCCAGCCTGAGTGATAGAGCTAGACCCTATCTCAATAACAACAATAATAACAACAAATTGGTTATCTAGTTTACCTCATCATCTTATTGATGCTATCAGGTCACTACTGCAATACTTCTGAATTTCTATATTCCTAAATTTATCTCTAAGCCACCTTGAAGGTAGATATTGAGAAAGATCTTAAGCTTCTCCTCCATACTTCTGTGATCACTTCAGCTATGACCACAGTGTGGGAATAAAAGGAGACTATATCCTTGGGCTACAGCCTTGACAAGGCGTTTACATTTTTGAATCTTCTTAGTGTGCCTCCCCAGTGAGATAAAAAATCACCAGTCTCTTTGGGAGGGGTATGAGACATGCCCCCAACTTCTACTCCAATACCACCTCACCCTAACTGGGGAAGGGAAGCCTGAGGCATAAACCAATCACATAGAGAAGTGAGTGCATTAGAGGTAACACTGTCTCATTTGGTCCAATTTTTATATAAGTTGCACCCTACAGTTCTCAGATCAGCCCACAGTTCCCAAGGGAGTCTACCATTTCCCTTAGGGAAATAGATCCAATCCGGCAGATACCTAGCATAGCCTCCTAGGATTTGGTGAAAAATGCTTTCTTATGAGTAATGTTTTACACCATAAATCAAACCAGTTTTTAGTGGTGGTATTCTCCTCCTTCTGTAAGCATTCAACCTCAGTTAACTTCACTGGAGGGTTTTTTGTTATCTTTTGTTTTGATCTCACCTTAATAAACTTTCTCTTTTTAGCAGTTTGCTGCTGCCATTGTGGGTTTTACTGTTATTTGTATTATTATCATATATAAGAATATTTAAAAAATAGTTTATCAAATGGATACATTTATTTAAGAGGTTACTAAATTCACTGTCAGTCATTTGATAAGCATCTTCTGAGGAAAAAAAAATCTGTGCCAGTCCCTGTGCTATTAACAGGACCCTGTGAATGAAACAGGCATTGACCTTTACTCCTTGCTCATGAAACAGACAACTATGCGGGAGAGAGGAAATAAACAGTCAAAATGATATCAAATACTGTCATTGTAAGCATACAAAGAAAGCAAACACGGTGAAACGCTAGCAATAAAGAGTGAGGGACTATTTAGATAGGGTAACAAAAAAAAGACCTCTCTAAACTTGATATTTTAGCTGAGAGCTAAAGGATGAAAAGTCAGACATGGTGAGCAGATGTGAGAAGGCGGCAGCTCTACACAGTGGGAACAGTGTATGCAAAGGCCCTGATTTGGGGACAGCTTTTGGCATGTTCTCAAAATGGAAGTGACAGAGGTAAGCAGAAGCCACATCCCGCAGGGCCTTTTTCATCATGGCAAATACTTTAGGTTTAATTCGTGTATAATGAGCTGCTATTGGAGGGCTTTAAACAGAGGAATAGCATGATATAATATAATCTGATTTATATCTTAAGGGGTCACTTGGGCTGTTGCGTAGGAAATGGATTTGTGGGGTTGGGATGAGAGAGTAGGCAAAGTGATCAGGTGGGAAACTATTGCCGGAGTCCAGGAGAAAAACAATGGTGGACTAGGAAGGTGGCAACGGAAAACAAATACAAATGGAGAGCTTCAAGATATAATTTGCGAATAGAAGCACTGGGATTTGCTGATGGATTTAAACACAATTATGCATATTTACGAGAACATCTGACTACTATTAATCTACACAAACATTCAGTCATGACTTAACTTCACATTGTGATTATAATGGGTATAATCAGTTGGATGAATGATACTAATTTAAAGCAAAGAATAATTTAGAGAAAATATTGAAAATACATCCATAATGAAGGTTCTTTTGAAATAATGTTAAACACCTTTTCATCTGAATAAACCCCTTATTGTCATTAGCAACATATTAACAGCTTTAGTCTACGTCTGTTAAAAACAAGTTCAATACAATAGGAATATTGTTTTTGACATGACTAATGTACCCTTTACTAATTTTTTGAAAGTAATGCTATGGACTCTATTAGCTACAATTTTATTACCCAGTGTGTTATCCCATTCCTCATCTGATCAAAACCCTTTTTCTTCGGGGTGTTCCTCTCCCATACTTTTGGGAGTACACATGGTCCATGCCTGGCACTGTGCCTGAACTTAGCGGCCTCAACAAAATTGTGCAGGGGTGGACGGGCATATACCCAAATGTGGTCTTCTCTGGATATTTTTTAATTGCACATGGAGGGTGACAGTCCATTCCCAATGTAGAGCTGGGGCTGTCAGATCGCAAAAGGTTGAGTTCAGCCTGAGCCTCAGAAAATAATGGGAGCAGCGTCAACCAGAAGAATACAAAAGAGGCAGAGGGAAAGAGAGGTTCTGAAATCAAACTAGTTTATCTCACTACAACGGGGAGTCGTAACTTATACAAAGGGAGACACATTTAATAAAGAGTATTCAAAAATATTGGGAGAAAGTTTTGAAGGTTAAAGTTGAAGATTAAAAAGACTGAAAAGCCAATGTTAGAGTTTTAGGTTTTTGTCCACTTGTTTTATTTTCTTTTAGAGTAGATTTCGACATGTTTTATATTAAATAGTTCTAACATGCCCATGGTAAAAACTGAAACTAAAAATGCATATGTGTGTTTGTGTGTGCATGCCTGCATGTATGTATGTGTATATTTAAGATAGTGTACATTGCATATATCTGGAAAGACACGCAGGAAATTATTAATAGTGCTTGTCTCTAGGAGAAGCAAGAAAAAAAGAAAAGAATACAAGTGTGAGAGGGAACTATAGGATCTGCTAGAAATATAACCAAGGAGCATGGAAGGTAGATATGAAATAGAATATTTGAAAGCAGTGATGTGAAAATACATATAGGAATGAAGGACCTAACACATTCAGGTCCTCAATAAAATTACCACATTAAGTTGTTACTGAAGAAAGCTACGCATCTGGGGTGAATAACGCGGGTGGTCACTATGTCTTTTGAAAGTCTCTTTAGCTCCAATGAGTAAGAAACATATTGAGAGAGAACATAAAAGGCTCAGAACAATCTGCTTACAGGTATAAGAAAGAGGGCAGGTGGTATAAAATCATGTTCTATGTGGATCTCACAGAAATCGAATCCTGCTCAAATCTGTGCTAAACTTAGAAATTCTGCATTGTTAACTTACTCATATATAGATATTTCATTTCAATGAATGAAGTTTAGTAAAGAATGGTTTGCTGGGAGGAGCAGCAAAGGAAAAACAAGAGCATCCTTCCCAAGACCAATTACTATAGACATAGGAGACAAAGAGAAGAGAAAAGGAGACAGAGTCCAGCACCTTCAGCTGCAGTTATCTTAGGAATTCACGGAGCTGACCATGGCTGTCTCTTCTCACCTTTTGCTGGCTGCTTCCCTGTGGTCATTTCTCTTTTTCCTCTATGCATTCTACACAAGCAAATTGGTGCAACACATGGCTTTTTTAAGCTAGCTTGGATAACTCAAGACTGCCAAATGTCTATCTTCAACCCTCATTTCTATTCTACGTGCCAACTCCACATTCCTACCTAGGACATCTAACATCTAACACAGCCACAAGTGACTCACTGTTTTCCATTCCTGAAACCTGTACTGCCTTCTGAGTTCCAGCTACAGCATTGCCATTTATCTAATTATCTAAACTAGAATCTCCGAATTGCCTTCAAAAATTTATCATTCAAGATTCAACTCCAATGAGAGCTCATCTGAAACTTTTACCTGCTTCCTCTGAGTTATTTCCTTGCACCATCGAAATTATTTTAATAACCCAATTAGAGGTGAAGATAGTAAACCAGAAAGCATAAAATGTTCTAATCTCTGTATTAAGATTAACAGGTAAAATATGCATAGCATGTGTTTAGGATCTACATGCTAATTCTACTAATTCTCCTCTGAGTTATTAACTCTCCTGGGTACACCCACGGTATTATGTAAATGTCTTTATTATAGCATTTATAACACCATGTTGCAGGGTTTTATTTCTGTGACATGATTTGACATTAGACTGGGAGTTCCTAGCGGGCAAGAGATAGTGAATGAATTTTTCAAAACCCAGAATATAGTATGGCATCTATCATATAAATAAAAGCCCAATGATTGCTCATTGAACTCATTTATTTATACCACTTGATTACATTTCACAAAATAAGAATAATCCATTTTAAATTAGAATGCATTACTAAACTAACACTTTAAATATGCAGCATTAACTTTACATATATTTATAATCTCACTGTAAGAATATGCAGAAGATGAAAATGTACAACAGAAGTGAGTATCAGGTGGATGATTTTAGCTCTGCAGCTGCTGTTATTTATACTTTAGGAATGATGAACTATGTGAGTAATGGCACATAGAATAAATTCATGCGATTGCCATGTGTAGGCTATGTGCAAAAAAGAGAGGGAGAAAAGAGTGGTACACATCTGTTTTATTAAAATGGTGTCTTTGTTTAAAACAAGTATTTTTAGACTTCACAGGATGGTTGGGTACAAATCCATGACCTATACATTTTGTCTACACAGACTAGCTTTCCCGCATTTTTTCTTTTTTATCTCTTGTGTCAGAGGCTAATTCAGACTTACTGAAGTTATTTAGCTCAAGGAACGTGACCACATCCTTGTTATCATTTCATTGATAATTTAAGAGAGATTTTGTTTGCTCTACATTGTGTTATGTTCCCTTTCCAGGCTCTCTTCAACCCCTAATGCGAAGTAAAAAGTGAAAAATAAAGGGCTTACTTCAGGTACATTCAACAAACACGTGTGGATCATACATGTGCCAAGTAGCCTACTATGGGCTGGAACACAGAAATGATAGATAATTAGACAATGCCCATGATCAAGTAGCTCTCAATTAAACAAATTAAACAGTTAAGATTAATCTTGCTATGTATATCCTGTGTGCAACTGGAAAATAAATCTTTCGAACACAGAGCAAAGCTTCCCAACAGGACAACTAACCTTTTGTGAAGGTTTAATGTGTTTTACAAAACCAAAGATTTCTTACTAACACTTTAGGAAAACAATGTGATATCTATATCTATCTATCTATCTATCTATCTATATTTAATTCATTTTGACTTCTCACATTCTGCGCTATTAGTTATTACAAGACTAAATGTCAATCAATGTTCATGTACGGTGGGAAAACAATGGAACGAGAAAGGAGACTCTTAAAGTTAAGTTATTCCGAAGGAGGAAACCATTAGAAATACAGTATCCAGGCCGGGTGCGGTGGCTCAAGCCTGTAATCCCAGCACTTTGGGAGGCCGAGATGGGCGGATCACAAGGTCAGGAGATCGAGACCATCCTGGCTAACACGGTGAAACCCCGTCTCTACTAAAAACCACAAAAAACTAGCTGGGCGAGGTGGCGTCGCCTGTAGTCCCAGCTACCCGGGAGGCTGAGGCAGGAGAATGGCGTGAACCCGGGAGGCGGAGCTTGCAGTGAGCTGAGATCTGGCCACAGCACTCCAGCCTGGGTGACAGAGCGAGACTCCATCTCAAAAAAAAAAAAAAAAAAGAAATACAGTATCCATATACTTGGGTTAGAATTTTAAGAAGCAACTCTAGGAAACCAAATTTATACAGCAACTATTCTTAAAGAGAATTTTTTTAATTCCTTCAAACATAAAAATTGATTTTAAATATTTGAATTCTAGTTTTAAAATCAAACAAGCAAAAATGCCACCACCAAATGATGATGGGAAACATGACAGAACTCATAAACTAAATTTTAAATCCTAACATTCTTGAAAAAACAGGATAGAACACATTAAAGGAGGGGACGGGAAGAACAGAAATGATAAGCTTTTGCAAGGTTTTACACATACATCTAATTACTGCATTTGCCTGGACCACAACCTGTCCATGCCTAGAAAGGGCTGCCCGAAGTACCATATCATTACATCAGGAGACCAGGATTGCAGTAAGTAAAAAATAAAATCAACCTAGCACTGTCATCCTTGGAGGTAAGATGATAAACCATCCAATTCTATACCTTTTAATAATCATATAATATTTCCAACAATGCAGTAAAAAATAACAATAGGAATATAAAGCACTCACTGGCATAAAGGCTTCCCACTCTGCTTTAATAAAAAGGAAAATCATTGCAGAAATGCATAAAGTTACTGATGAGATTCTGGGTCTTGCTACTGTGAGCAAGTAGATTACTCTGTATATGTCACTCCCTGGAGAAAGAGTCATGTGAACAGCTTTAAAAAGTCATGAAGGAAAGTCTGGAGTAGTTTCCTTTCATCCAGGGTAATAGTTTTATAAACTATCCTACTGGCCCTCGTGCCTTACCCAGTTGTCAAAATAACCTGGAACATCCTCTACATTTAAGAAAGATAAAGAAGAGATGACTATAGTGTCTAATCAGACAGGGTAAGGAACTGCCTTCCCCTTTTAAGAGCAGCATCAATTAAACCCAGGGGAGGTGGGTACAGTTTACTAGTTAATTAGTCCAGGGATGTAGTTCTTTCACGTGTAATTCAGAACAGGAACACCTGGTGTGCGGCTCTTCAAAGCACAAAGGGGGGTGTGGGGGACAGTGGTGGGGATGCCAAACAATGCAAGAGAGGTCACAACAGAAGCAAGAGCACAAGAACAAAAACTGTTTCCATGTGACCTTCACCCTGCTGTAAATAAAATGAGATTCCCTAGGGTCCTCTCCCCGACTGGTCCAGGGAGAACAAACAGCTCCTGGCCCTCTCGGGTAGTTCTAAGAAGACATGGTGTTAACTAATTGTTTTATAACCCAATTAAAAAGAAAACAGATAGCCAGAGAAATGCAAATAGGGACATAATGATTATAATCACATTCTGATATATAGCACACACCAAAAATATTGGCATACTCTCTCTCTGCCATGTGACCAGAGCTGCCCAGGTAACATTTGACAAAATCAGGAAGGGAGGCTTCTACTTTAGGATAAATTAGCTTGTTCTATTGAATCAGAAATTGAGCAGTTTGCTAATGGAACACCTCTTCCTGTGAATTCTAAAATGATGAGGTAATTTTTTTTTTTTAATTGTTGCTTCCAAACATTCTGGTTGCAGACAGGTTGATAAATGCAGGTGAAGAAACATTAATGTTTAAATTGAGCCAAACAATGTATAATTTCAGCCGTGGCATCCATTTAAAGACAAAAATAATAAATGTTTAAGGGTTGTATTAGTGGGTTCATTCAGAAGGAATGAGAGGGAAAGTATCTGCTGGAATGGATGGAATCTGCCACCTTTTAAAAACCATTGCTGTGAGAAATTCTACAACAGAGAACACTGTGTGTGAGGATACCAGGAAAAAACCTGCCATCAGGAATTTTTCACTTAATTTTAAAGACTGCAGGTTCAGAAGAAAGCAGCTTAACAATGTCTAGCATTGATTATATTTGTTTCTGCTCTAGAGAAAACTTCAATAAAGACAGTCTAAACCCAACTTTGTGTGTCTGTGTCAGTGTGTTATAAATGTGTTTATCTCACACACACACACATAAACACACATACACAAAACCGGGCTTCTGATCCATTAAACCAAAGACATTTGAGAGAGGGAGGTGAACAAGAAAATGAAGAAATAGTGAAAATGTTCTCAGCACATCTCTATAGCTCTCTATCTATACTAAGAATCAACAATGGGCCCGAGACAGGAGAGTTGAACAAAACCACAGAATTACCCAGTGACGCAAGGCAAAGTAAGCCGCCCAAAGGAAAAGTAAAAATAAGTGTTGACAATTTACTTGAGATTCACTTTTAAACACTGAGCATAAGGAGAATGGTATTCTCCCAACCATTCAAAAGGATTAGTTTCACTATCTAGTTTTTAAGTAATAATCCAGGGATAAAAAAAGTACCTTTCCTCTGTATTTTTTAAAATGCATTCATTTATTTGTAAAAGTTAAAATCTGTCCTGGACTGAAAGAAAACAGCCTTGCCATGAATCAGGCTGCAAAGACAGACACAGAATAAGCCAAATGCAAACAAAACAAACAAAACAGAAAACACTGTTTCTCCCAAGGCCATGCAGGAATTATGAAATGCCATTAAGGACTCCCTCATTTTTATCCACATCACTCTACCCAAGACCTGCTCTGCTATTTTCATTTCTTCCTGGGAATACCTATTGTTGCTAAACCACCCTAGCCTAAATTATGACAGCATCCAATCATTAGTTAATTCCCACTTCTAATTTCGCCTCAGAAATAGCAACCAATCCAAACGGATCCCTCCTTCCCTTAGACCCTCCCCTGAATCCTTCAGTAAGAAGCCAACCTCACACAAGTTGCTCTCTCCTAACTGTTGTCATGGGAATTCCATATTTCCTTGGAATTCCCTCCCTTACGAAGTCAATAAATCTGATTGTGTTGGACTCCAACCTTGTTCCTGTATAATCTTTAGCTGATTAGGCTTTTACACACGCAGTAAATAATTATTGAGTATCTGCTTTGTGGAATGCACTGGTGTTCTGTGAAAGATAAATGAGAATAAGTAGCATTCTCTGCTTTCCCAAAGTCCTACTATCTTAGAGATAAGACAGATATGTACATAATATAAATAAATGTCACTTACAATAATTACAACAGGACAGATGTAAACAAAGCACTCTGGATGTTCGGAGGACGGAGGGATGGCTGTCAGGATGGGATCTGGGGATGCTTAAGAGGAAAAGCAGCATATGGTCTGGACCTTCAGAGAATGAGAGTTCATGAGGCCTGGGGGCAGGCAGTCCAGGTGGAGGGGAAGGAGGAATCAAGATGTAGATGTTGGGAAGGGCGCATGTGTTCAGGGAGTGGCAACACAAAGAATGCACTTGAAATCACTGGGAAGTCAGCCTGAAATCTGAGACTAAAATGGATGTATTTCATTTTGTAGATGATATGAAACCATTAAAGGTTTTTTTAAACCAGGCAATGGCTCCATCAGTGCTACACTTTAGAGCAATTTATCTTCTATTGATGTGAGGGACCAGCAAGATAGAAGTCCATTTTAAAAAGTACCAAAGCGATGGGGGTAGGGTTTGAAGTAGGATCCTGAAAATGGGAATGGAAAGGAACAAAGAATCTAAGAGAGACCATAAGTCAAAGAAAATGATGACAGACAGGACACGTGGAGCAAGAGAGAAGTCAGAGGACTGAGCTCTGGAATCTGGGTAACCAGGAGACCCAGGGAGTCCTCAAGAGAAGCTGACAATCCTAAGGGGAGACACGCAGTGGAGTACAGTCGTGGGTTTTCATTCCACCACCAATCCACAGCAGTCCCAAGTCCCATTCTGTTTCTGTTCTACTTTTAATAGCTATCCTGGAGAGTGAGCAAGCATTGTTTTCAGACACAGACAGACAGTATCTTATGGGAAATCTGGGTTTAAGCACCACTTTGTCATTACTAGCTATGTAAACTTGGGAGTTATTTAACCTCTCTAACCCTGAAAGTTTTCCTTTGTCCATAGGGGATTATAACAGCACCTGCCTCATAGAGGTGCTCTGATGACTAAATTAAATTAATGAGGGATGTGCCACTATTGTTTAAGGGGGGTTCAGAACTTGTAGCAGTGGTGGGGGAGGAAGGTGGGAAAGGCAGTCTTGGCTAATCAGGGTATCTTTCAGATCCTCTCCAAGCATGTGCCTAAAGGGAATGACTTTCCCACTCCTTCAACAACAAACAAAAAAGCTGCTTGAACATCAAATTCCCATTTTGGGAAAAGTCTCTGCTTCTACTCCAAAAGTTGAATTTAGTTTGTTAGGGTTTTGTTTTTGCTTTTGTTTCTAAATATGTATGCTATCTGATGTATTCAGACTGGATTGGAGGTCTTTGTTACACGCTAGCTCAAATAAATTAGAGTTTTAATGTCTCCTGCACTATAAACATTCTTTTAGACCTGTTCTCACCCAAAATCTCATACTATGATCCAAAAATATCATTCACTCCTGAACAGAGCTAATAAAGATCTGGAACTTTAAAGTGTCTTGGTGTTAGAGAATAGATCTTTAAAATGAAGTATACTATTTACATTTCAAATGTTCATGATCCAGTTTTCAAAATCCAGCTTCTTTTTAGTGGTTTGTTGTACACAGGAAAACATTCAACGTATTGCATAAACACCAAAATACACGCAGTCACTATTGACAATTATGGATGGCATATGTGGTCTAAGAAAGTAAAATAATGAATCTACGCTGGGCAACTTCTCTCCTGAGATCCTGCTGTGCCTCGTGGTGAGGAGGTACAACAAGGTTAGAGGGGGCTGGAGGGGGCTGATATCAAGCTCCCTTTGCTGAGCTGTGAAACTCTTCCTAGGCCAGGAATGGTGGCTCACGCCTGTAATCCTAGCACTTTGGGAGGCTGAGGTGGGTGGATCACGAGGTCAGGAGTTCAAGACCAGCCTGACCAATGTGATGAAACCCCGTCTCTACTAAAAAATACAAAAATTAGCCAGGTGTGGTGGTGCGCACCTATAATCCCAGCTACTCAGGAGGCTGAGGCAGGACAATCGCTTGAACCCTGGAGGCAGAGGCTGCAGTGAGCAGAAATCACGCCACTGCAATCCAGCCTGGCAACAGAGGAAGACTCCATCTCAAAAAAAAATAAAAATCAAAAATAAATAAATAAATAAAAACCTCTGTTGTAAGTCTTCAAACTTCATTCTAGGCCTCTATAACATTAGCCTTGACAATGATCATACTTAAGTTCCCAACTCACAAATATCATATTTCTTGATCTTATATCACAACTAGTTTGAAGAAATGAGAGCTTACGTACAAGAATCAGTAAAAAGACACGTAAAGTTCAAAGCAATTGGCCATAGCCAGGATCGTGATGCTGTTTGTGCCTTTTAACTAGATATGATCAAACTCACCCCCAATCCCTGATATGCTACATCTTTTGAACTACAGTAGCCCACTGTTGGGCAGATTGGGATAAAAAGTAAAGAATCCGGTAGCTAACAGAGCTGGCAAGGATCCCGTGGATGGTGGAATGTAATTATCCATTAAGGACAGGACTCAAGCCTTAAGAAGAAAAAGGTATCATGCTATTTTGGAGGCCACAAATAGGTCGAGCTCTGCTTTGTATTTCATTCTTAAACATAAACTTTTAGCCAAAATTTGCCACTTAAAACAATGTTAGAGGAAGTTTCAGTGCACCAACTCAGGGAACGGAGGCGTATCCACTTGATCATCAGCTGTTTATTCCTGTGTTCTTTAGCAGAAGTACGAAAGCAAAAAAGGAAGTGTGCTTGCTTTTGAGAATTGAATTTTTCTCCTGTTCATCTGCTAATATTCTCTTACATCGTAGTTTGCGTTTATTTTACAAGGGCTATATTGATCTTATACACAGAGATGACACCACTCCCCTCCAGGCTGGCCTGTCAATCAGTATACTATCTCTTCACAGACAACATGCTCCAGATTTCTTTGCTAACATAGCCAGTGGTGTTTTGGTTTAGTTGTGCATTAAGCTAATGCTACTTTTTCATGAACACTTAAACATCAGATCCAGAGAACAAGATAGTGGGCATGAATTACAGAAGCATTTGTGTGGAGGAGGTTGGTGGGGGATGGGCATGGGGAAAATGCTTGCAAGTCAGGTAAGAAAATACATGTTTTTCATTTTAAGCATATTTAGTCTTAAAAATTCAGGTCTAAAATGCTACTTTTACAAAATGACCTTCTGTTCTGAGTGTACGCAGGTGAAAGAGCAGATAATAATAGGTACACTTCGGAGACATAAAAATTTCTCTCATCAATTTCAACTATGCACATCTACAGGATGATCCTGGAGATATTCCCCCCATTTTAAAAATTGCTGAAGGATGTTCAGGCTATTGCAACTGTGTGTATCCCAGGCAACATAATAGATTATACCTCGACTCCTTAAAGAGCACCCTGATAATATGCAAGGCTAAAATGTCAGAAGCTATTAGAAACTCTCAGATGCACAATATATCTCCATCCCTGAGTTTTCCCCTTACACTGCGAAACACCAGACAACAGGCATGCAAACTGCTCAGCTGCAACTGTTCCAAGTCGAATAATTACAACTTGTCAGAAAGAATTAATTTTCCCATTTCTCATAAAGATGTGTAAAAATTACCATGTTATTATACACTGACACTCTCTGGAGGCAGACACAAAATTTAATTTTGAATTCTTTCCGCATATTAAATTAAATCCATAAATAAGAGTTTAGGCATTCACTCGGAAGCATATGTTCATTGGGAGCGAAAGCCAACACGAGCCCGGCTGTAATGGCTGTTGTAATGTTTTAATAGCTCGCTTCTTCTAAGCACCAATAAATTTACATGATCATAACAGTCGTGGGCATACAAGAAGCCCATTACTGTCTGGGCACAGGCAGCAGCGTTAACAGGATGGAAAAATGGAAAAAGGAAAAAAACTCTTAAATAAAATTAGGCAACTGCACTTGTCAGCTGCTCCATGATTGAATTTTTAATATTGTGGTCAATTGGTCAAAACAAATGATGGGATAAAATATTTTAATGTATTTAGAACCTGTTTCTGTGGTTAGCCCACAAAAATAGTTTTTTGTTTGTTGGTTTTGCAAAGAACGGACCGCTTCAAGCTTGCTGTTTTGAACAATTTTATTTTTAAAGACACACACTGCAATTTTTAATCTCTTAGAGGACATTTGCTCTCTATATGCCCATATTTAAAAATTGGAGCATTTTAAATTCGGCTCAAAGGGTGATTCTTTTTAGCCAATGGAGTCTCGTCTGAAGGAAATTGCTTGGGGTGTTAAGAAGTTAGCTCTAAAGCTAGGTATTGGCAAGCCTTGTGGAGCACACCAGTGCATTACCTGCCTGCCCTCTGCCCGGATATGGTGATGCTTTTCTTAGGATATACAAATGAATACATGCACCGTCATCAGTATCCACACTGCAAAGGAAACACAGAGTCTTCAGACCATTACTGTGGTGGCACAGATTCCACTTATCAGCTTTTTGTTTGTTTGTGTTTTGTTTTTTGTTTTTTTTCCTGAATGAACAGATTACTTCTTAAATTCTATGAGCAAATTCACCCTGGTTGTAAAAACAAAATAGGGAAATACCGATACCATATTTCATATAACTTAAGAGTTTTTCAAACATAAAAAGTCCAAAGTAATGGATGAATAGTGTAGGTCGATGCTGGCCAGTTGGCATTTCTGATCTTGATCATACATATGCTGTCAAAGATGGGAAGCTACGGGGGTAAGGAAGGGGTGGGTTGTGTTAGAGAATTAGAGAGGAAGTAATGTTCAGAAAAAAGGGATCTGTTGGAAGGATAAGTGAATGGACCAAGGATTCATCCTAAAGGCACGATGAGTGATGTGTTCTTATAGAAAGAATACAAATTAAGGGTGTAAATTTTTAGAAATTCATTTTTTGAAAAATAATGTGGATTTTATCATGTATATCATTATAAGTAAAGACTATGGTCATACAGGTATTGCTTATCTCTCTGATCTCTCTTAAGAAATTGATGCTGATGAAATATATTACAGCTTTATAGCTCAGTTTTGAATCCTGAGATGCTTTATACATATTCAGGTTAATAAGGAAGTCAATGGTTTAAGAGTTCTCTGTTTAGGAATAAGGATTAAACCCAATCATTTGCAAAACAAAGATAGATAATTCTCTTCCTCAACAAGAAAAGATGTTAGAATCTTTCAAACAATGTACGTATTTACTCCTAAATGGTCTATAATTAATTTTTACCATTCAATAGAAAGTCAGAATAACTATTCTACTTTTCCAAAGCATCCATAGATATAATGACAAAAACTCTTTTAAAATACAACTGAAATTGCTCAATAAAAACTGAAGTTAGCTTCAGGTTTTCAATTAAATTTACAGAAAAATTGAACTAAAGAAATACCCTAACACTCCAAATAGCACATAGCTATATTTCTATCAAGTTACACATATTTTAAAAGACAGTTTTTAGAAAATAACTAATCCTCAAATACTTTCGAGAAAAGGACAGAGCATATTCAGTAGGTATTGCTGCGTCAGAAATAGAAGAACAAATATAAAACCATCAGAACATTCTCAGAAAAAAGACACACCTTCCCAAAACTTCATTAAATTATTCTGAAACCTCTCTGCAAACCTCTCTTTATGGCTAAGAAACAAGGTATATATGGAATGTTTTTCTGAACATCCTTTTACATCTTTCTTCCCTACATGATTTAGTCCAGGGTGCTATTAAAATAGTTTACCAGGTGAAGCATATTTATATCCAAAGTGTTGCAAAGTGTTATTAAATAAAGGAAAAATCTGTCAGTAAAAAGTTCTGAGGGAAAAATGGCTACAGACTCTATTTAGGTAATGGAAGACAGTGGATATATTGACCAAAAGTTCGAAGGTTTTTCACAGTTCAATATGTACATAGATTGATGAAAAGAACACAGGACAATTAATACTATTACTTGTAGTATGAAGAAAGATTTGGAATGGAAGAAGATACTAGTGTAATTCACCCCTTTTGCCTAGCAGGGTCTCTGGTTTTATAAATGGTTGGAAGAATCCTTCAGGAGCCAAATGATGTTCTGCTCAGTTCAAGATGGACACTCACTGTCCCAATGAACAGGTACCTTCTCTTGAACTAATGGATCCTAATACACACAAATGAAAAGATCTCCATCTCAAATGCTATAAATTGGTTTGTTATTTATACAACTACAACAATGAAAAGATCTCCATCTCAAATGCTATAAATTGGTTTGTTATTTATACAACTACAACAATGTGCCGTTATGCCCAAGGTTCTAGTGACAGTGTAAACAGGTGGTAACGGCAATTTAGGTTAATAGGGCCTGAAATGTGACAAAAGGCAAGTTGGCATAGTTTTTTAGGAGGATGGAGAATGTAAATGCCCCACATGTTGAATTAATCGCTGGCTGAATCATGTTTATATTTGGGTATGATGGACTTTGTGAATGGGAAGGAATCCTTAACTATAAGGTAAGGTAAGCCTTACAAACTCTGCTTGAGTTTTCTCTGTACTAAAATATCCAGGATCAAATTATCTAGTTTTTACTTTCTTATTTCCCCTTTTATGTTTCTTTTAAATGGAATTTTGGAAAACAGAAAATTTCTCCTTTTTCTGCTTTGTCCCACATTGTAAAAGGAATTACCACCATCAACAGAGGTAGGTTTCCCCAGGAACAGAAATCAAATCCACAACCAGGTGCCCACTAGTATGGGGTACAGAGAAAAGAAACCGAGGAGATTGGGGATCAGCAGCACTCTGCTTCTCCTCAGCGTTCCCCATTCCATTTCTCGAGATTGGCCTTAAATTGGAGATAAGTGTAACTAACACTGAACACCCAAGTCATGGGAGGGAGACGCAGGGATTGTTTTCAACACCATGAATGAAAGTGTATACCTCCAATAAGATACAAAATTCGGGTTATGGTATATCTGTTCTAGACTACATCCAAAGTTGTATTAATGGTTGTGTATAGAAACACGGTCTAGTTCCTGTTTCTTCTCTATAATGGGCAATTTGTGAGGTGGACATTTTATAAAGATACTTTACTTTTTACTTAAAGCACAAACTATTGGGGCAAGATGGAGTAACAGGGGCTGGATTTACTGTTTTGCCTAAAGTAATGTTTAAACAATGGACAAAATATATGTAACACTGCTTTGCAAATATTGAACATCAGGCAACAGAGAACATTTATCCCCAAGAACCAGGATACAAATGATAGAAGCCCTTTGATTGGCCCAGCTGACTGTCTTGAGAGAGTTTCCAGACTGTGGCTTAGGGAAAGAGAGCTCAGATGGAGCTGGTAAACTCCACCTGCGTGAAGAAAGAGCTGAATCCAGGAAGACAGAGGCAGCTACAGTTTATAAGGCCAGCTACTAGATGAGACAAACCTGCATAGAGGACTTGGGAGATGCACAAAGGGCCTGCCTGAAATATTCAGCAGGATACTGGTCAGCACGTATGCAAGGAAACTGCCCAAGGCAGGGAAAAGAGCTACCCAAGAGGATTAGAGGAAACAGTAACTGGGGTTTACCCAGGCTAGGAATAAAGCCTATTCTGACCAGCGATGCTGGAAAAACAAACAATTCACAGAACATGTTAGAGAATTCAAGTGTCTCACTTTAGTAGTAGAAAATAATTAGCTCTGGAATACAAGCTATTAATACTTTGGTCCTACCTAACAAATAATAAAACTAAGACCCAAAGGGATTGATCTGCTTCCAAGACACTTCACTGAGTCCAGGAACAAAGCTCAAGAATATTTATAGGAGTACAAAAATACCTAGCATCCAATGAGGTAAACGTCACCAAATCTGGTATCCAATAAAAAAAATTATCAGCTTTGTGAATAAGCAGGAAAATAAGACCTACAACTAGAAGAAAAAATAATCTCTGAAAATTAACCCAGAAATGACACAGATGTTAGAACTAACAGAATATAACAGCTGTTTAACCATATTCTACATGTTTAAAAACTTAGGAAAAGATGGAAAATATTAAATAAAAACCTTGAAAATGTAAAGACCCAAATATAACTTCTAGATTATGGAAACCACAACGTTCCCAGGGACAAAAAGAGCAATACTTAAACTCAGAAATGCACTGGATGGGATTAATAGCATAATAACAGGTAAGAGACTAGAGGAAAAACAAGGTTAGTGAAATTGTAAATACAGAAATAGACACAATCTTAAGTAAAACATAAAGAGAAAAATGACTCAAAAAAAATGAACAGAGAATCAGTGAGTTGAGGGACATACTACTCTGGGAACTGTGCATTCTTATATGTGTGCAGACAGAATGACAGATAAAAAGAGAATGGATGGAGAAGAAAAGGAGAAGAAAGAGGAGGAGGAGGAAGAAAGAAGGAGGAGGAGGAGGAAAGAAGGAGGAGGAGGAGGAAGAGGAGAAATAATAACAATGGCTATAATTGCTAAACAATTTTCCAAGTTTCATATATCCACAAATAAAAGAAACTTCTTAAAAGACCCCAAGCACATAAAATGAAGAAAATTACAGCAAGTCACATCAAAATCAAATTGTACAACTGTGGCAAAGAGAAAAATCTCAAAAGCAGCCAGAAAAAAAAAAAAAAAAAAGATGTCATTACAAAGAGACAGAGCATGACAGCAGATTTCTCATCAGAAACAATGAAAGCAAGCAGTGAGTACAGTAAAATCTTTAAAGTTCTGAAGAAAAATAACTGACAACCTTGGAAAGGTTAGATACAAAATACAAAATGCAAATACAAAAGCTGAATGATTTTAAGACCAGCAGATCCATCACAAGTCCTTTAAGCAGAAGATAATGACATACCAAAGGAAAATAGGGATCTCCAAAATGGAATAAGAAACACCAGAAATGGTAACCACATGGATGTTAATAAGCTTTTCTAATTTATGTAAACCTATCTAAAAGATAATTTACTGCTTAAGCATTAAAAATTGTGTAATGTTGCATTTATAACATACATAAAAACAAATTATATAATTAAAATAGCACAGAAAAGCCGGGTGGAGCAGCTCACACCTCTAAACCCAGCACTTTGGGAGGCCAAGGCAGGAGGATCGCTTGAGACTAGGAGTTTGAGATCACCCTGGGCACCACAGCAAGACCCTATCTCTACAAAAAATTGTTTTAAAAATGTAGCCAGCCTTGGTGCTGCACACCTGTAGTCCCAGCTACTTGGGAGGCTGAGGCAGGAGGATTGCTTGGGCCCAAGAGTTCAAGGCTGCAGTGAGCTATGGTCCTGCCACTGCAATCAAGCTTGGGTGAAAGAAGGAGACCATGTCTTAAAAAAAGAAAAAAATAGCACAAAGGCTACAGGGGAAAAATGGAAATATACTATTCCAAGGTTCTCATAATATATGGGAAACGGCATAACATCTCTACAAAAAACCCACAAAAATTAGCCAGACATGGTGGTGTGCACCTGTAATCCAAGCTGCTTGGAAGGTGGAGATGGGAGAATCAACTGAGCCTGGGAAGGTCAAGGCTGCAGTAAGCCACAATCAGTGGCATTGCACTCCACCCTGTGAGACAGAGACCCTGTCTCAAAAAAAAAAGATTAACAAAAATAAAGAAATAAAAAGGGAGGTATATGGTAATTTGAAGATGTATTGACTATAAATCCTAAAGCAATGCTATGACAACAAACAAGCAGTTCTAGCTTATACCTCAAAGAAGAAATAAAATATAATTATAAAAAAATTAATTTGTAAGAGGGAAGTAATAGGCAAAAAACAAAAGAGACAAGTAGAAAACAAATAGCAAGATGGTACATTTAAACCTAACCATGACAATAACACCATCAAATGTTAATGGTCTAAATTACCCAATTAATAAACAGAATGATTTTTTTAAAAAGCTCTAACTACATGCACTTGACAGAAACTCTAGTTTAAATATAAGGATATACAGGGTTAAAAGAAAGTGGATTAAAAAAGATATAACAAAATAACTTTTTTTTTTTTTAGACAGAGTCTCCCTCTATTGCCCATGCTGAAGTGCAGTGGAGCAATCTCGGCTCACTGCAGCCTCAACCTCCCAGGCTCAAGAAATCCTCCTGCCTGATCCTCCCAAGTAGTTGAGACTACAGGTGTGTGCACGATACATGGTTGATTTTTTTTTTTAATTCTTTTGTAGAGGCAGGGTTTCACTATGTTGCCCAGGCTGGTCTTGACTTCCTGAGCGCAAACAATCTGCCCCCTTCAGCCTCCCAATGTGTGGAATTACAGGTGCAAGCCACCACATGTGGCCAGTACCATTAATTTTAAAAAGCTGAAGTGGGTATATTAATAGCAGGCCAACTAATTTTCCAAAGAAAGAATATAACCAAGAATTAAGAAGGTTGGTTCATAATAATGAAGAGGTCAATTTATCAAGAGGACATAGCAATCTTAAACATCTATGAATGAGATAGCAGAGGTGCAAAATACATGAAGCAAAAACTGACAGAACCACAAGACGAAAAATAGAAAAATCCACTACTATAGTCACAGATTTCAATATCCACTGCTCAATAATTAATAGAATAAGTAAACACAAAATCACTAGGGATACACAAATTTGAAGATTATTGACCATTTTGAACTAACTGGCATTGATAGAACGTTCTACCCAACAGTAGCAGCGTATATATTTTTTCTCAGTCTGCGTGGAATATTTACAGAGTCCATATTTAGTCCATAAAACGAGTCTTAATACATTTCAAATGATTCGAATCCTACATAGTATGTTCCCTAACCATCATAAAAAAAAATTGTAAATTAATGAGAGTATAATATCAGGAACATCCTCAAATATTTGGAAACTAAATGCCATACTTCTAAATACCCCAAGGGTCAAAGACAAACTCAAATGGCAAATTAGAAAGCATTTCGAACTAAGTGAAAATTAAAATACAGCAGGTCAATAGATGTGAGGTCCTGCTAAAACAATAAAGAGGGAATAACTAGTACTTTCAATGTCTATACTATTTTTTTAAAATGTCTCAAACCCATGACCTTGGTTTCCACCATAAGAAACTAAACAAAGAGAGCAAACAAAAGATAATGTTAGCAGAAGATGGGGAAAAAAACAAAGAAAAGTAAATTCAATGAGACAAAAAATTTAAAAATCTATAGAGAAAATTAATTAAACTAAGATCTGATTCTTTGAGAAGATTAATAAAATTGATGAATCGATAGCCAGACTGGTCAGGAGGGGAAAAAAAAAAAAAAGAGTGAGAGAGAAGATACAAATTACCAATATGAGGAATGAAAGTCGGAACATCACTAGGAATGCTGCAGATGTTCAAATGATAATAAGATAATAGTATGATTAACTTCATATCAATACATTTGACAACTTAAAAGGAACATATTCATTAAAAGATACATACTATCAATGCTCAATTAAGAATAAATAGATAACACAAATAGCTTTATGTCTATTTTTTAAATGAGATGATAGTAAAAAAAACTTTCCACAAAGAAAAATTTAAACACAGATTGCTTCACTGGTAAATTCTGCTAATCACTTAAGAAAGAAAAAATAACAATTTCTACACAAATTCTTTCACAAAGTTGAAAAGAAAGAAATGCTTCTCAAGTCATTTTATGAGGCCAATATACCTTGATACCAAAACAAATAAAGATTTTACAAGAAAAATGCTGACCAATCACTTATGAACATAGATGCAAATATGCTTAACAAAATGCTAAGAAATCAAATTCAAGTGGAGATTACACCAGGAATGCAAGGTTGTTTTAAAATCTGCAAATTGTTCATGTAATTATATTATCAAACTACAAAGAAAACTATGTAATCATATCGATAAATATAGAAAACACAAAGTCCAATATCCATTCTTCATAAAAATTTTCAGTGTACTAGGTATAGGAAGCAACATTCTCACCATGCTGAAGAACACCTACGAAAAAACTACAGGTAGCATCCTACTTAAATGTGAAAGAATGAACGCTACCTCTTAAGATCAGGAACAAGAAAAGATGTGCACTTTTACAATTTCTGCGCTGGAGGTTGTACTGGAGTGCAATAAAGCAAGAATAAGCACTAAAAGGCAAACTATATGTGAAAGCAGTAAGAAAAACTGTCTTCAGTCACAGAAAACATAATTGTCTACCCAGAAAATCTGACTGAATTTACAATAAAGCTACTAAAGCTAATGAGTTTAGAGGGATGTGGAATATAAGATCGATAAACAACAATTAGCTATAGTCTATATATCAACAAGGAAAATTCAGAAAATAAAATTTAAAATGCATCTACAATAGTATCAACTTTTTAAAAACCTAGGGATTAATCTTAAAAATGTATAAGACCTACATATTGAATGTTACAAATTACTACTGAGAGAAATTAAAGAAGGCCTACATAAATGGAGATATTTACTTCATTGGTCAGAAGACTTGATATTGTCAAGACGTCATTGCTCTCTAAATCATTCCATAGATTATGAACAATGATTCCAACATGATCCCAATATAAAATCCTAGAGTTTTTGGGTAAAAACTGACAAATTCATTCTAAAATTTACATAAAATGCAAAAGCTCTGGAGTAGCCATAAAAATTTTGAGAAGAAAATACAAAGTTTGGTGCACCAACCAGATTTGATTTCAAGACTTGTTATGACACTATGATAATGAAAGTGTAAGTCGCATAAAGAGGGACAAACAGGCCTGGTGCAGCGGCTCATGCCTGTAATCCCAGCACTTTGGGAGGTCGAGGAGGGCAGATCACGAAGTCAGGAGCTCAAGACCAGCTGGTGGTGGTGTGCACCTGTAATCCCAGCTACTCAGGAGGTTGAGGCAGGAGAATCACTTGAACCCAGGAGGCAGAGGTTGCAGTGAGCTGATATTGTACCACTGCACTCCAGCCTAGGTGACAGAGTAAGGCTCCAGCTCAAAAAAAAGAAAAAAAAAATTACAGACAAACAGATCAACAGAACAGAATAGACTTTAGAAACAAACCCACAAGGGCTGGGTGTGGTGTCTCACATCCTTAATCCCAGTGACTCAGGAGGCCAAGATGGGAGGATCGCTTGAGGACAAGAGTTTGAGACCAGCCTGGAAAACATAGTGAGATCCCATCTCGAAAGAAAGAAAGAAAGAAAACAAAGAAGGAAAGGAAGGAAGGAAGGAAGGAAGGAAGGAAGGAAGGAAG
>NW_012119044.1:980668-1010612 GCF_000951035.1 Colobus angolensis palliatus | reverse complement strand
GAAGGAAGGAAGGAAGGAAGGAAGGAAGGAAGGAAGGAAGGAAGGAAAAAGAAAAGAATTAGCTGGGTATGGTGGCCCATGCATGTAGTACTGGCTACTTGGAAGGCTGAAGCAGGAGGATATCTTCAGCCAAGGAGTGTGAGTTTATAGTAAGCTATGATCACACCATTGCACTAAAGCCTGGGTGACAGAGGGAGACCGTCTCTAAAAATAAACATAAAAACAAAAAATTTAACCCACAGATATATTGAAAACTGATTTTTGATGAAGCTACAAAAAAACTTAGGGGATAAAGTATAGTGTTTTTAATAAGTGGTGCTGGAACAGCTGGTTATTCATATGGAAAAATAAAAACTTCGATCCCCACTTTGCCTCATATGCTAATACTGATTCAAAATGGATCACATACCTAAATATAAACCCTAAAACTACAAAAATTCTGGAAGAAAACATAGAAGAAAATCTTTGTGGTGTTGGGTGAGGCAAATATTGCTTGGATACTACAGTAAAATAATATAAAAGAAAAAATAAGTTGATTTCATCAAAAATTGTCAAAAGACATTTTAAAAAGAATAAATAGTCAAGACACAGGCTACAGGAAATACAAATCATATATTGATAAAGAACTTATGATCCAAAATATACAAAAGACTCTCAAAACTCAATAATAAAAAAAAAAACCCAATTTAAAAATGGGCACGAGATTTGTACCGACATTTCACTAAAGAAGATACGGAGATGGCAAATAAGCGCATGAAAATATTCTCAACATCATTAGTCATTAGATAAACGTAAATTAAAATAACAGATACACCTATCCATTAGAATGACTAAAATTAAAAACACTAGCCACAACAAGTGACAGCCCAAAGGAACTGGAACTACTATTGTATTCTCCTGGCAGGAAACCAGTTGTAGTTTCATAAAAAGTTATATGTGCATCTGCCCTATGATCCAGTCATTCCCGTTCTAGGAATTTACTCAAAAGATATTCAAGAATATGGCCATAAAAAATTTGCACACAAATATTCATTATCTGCTTTATTTGTAATAGCCAATCTAGAAACACCTCAGATATTTACAACAGATGAATAAAACTGATGAACAAACAAATACATACAATGGGATATGGCTCCGCAATAATAAATAATGTATTATGTGATACACACAATGACATGGATAAACCTAAATAATTATGGTGAGTGAAACCAGATGCCCCCCTCACAAAAAAGAACATTGAAAAAAATAAATGTGTATAATCACATTTGTATAAACTTCTAGAAAATGCAAACTAATCTACAGTGACAGAAAACAGATAGGCACATGAGAAAACTTTTAGGGGTGTAGGGCATGTTCACTATTTTGATAATGGTGACCACTTTTTGGATCCATACATATGTCAATACTTATCAAATTGTATACTTCAAATATGTGCAGTTCATTATCAGTTACATCTCATACAGTTGTTAGAAACTCATTGTACACTACGTATATGATTTGTTTTTCTCCTTTACTAAAATGTATGCTCCTTGCAACCTGGATTTTCTCTATTTACTGCACTATTATATTCTCAATGCCAAAAAAGAAAAATGCCTGGCTATCAGAAGGTGCTAAATACATATTTTTGTATTGAGGAGTCTTACAAGGATGTAGATTACAGAAGACTTGATTTTGGCTGGACTGACGAAAATATCATCAATTTGGAAATGTGAAATTAACCTGTTTGTGGTACCTTCAAGTGAAAATGGTGAGTAAAATGCTGTCATGGATAAGTTTATGGACGGAAGATAAAAATTTGGTGACCATGAGCATTTAGGTAGCAGTCAAACCCATTGACCTGAATGAAATTACTCAAAGAAAATTGGTAAAATAGAAGGTAAAACACCCAACAGAACCTGCAAGATAATCATCATTTAAGGCAAGGGCCAAGGAAGAAGATGATATAAAGGAGCTTAGATAGGGTAGCAAGAAAGATAAAGATAAAGCTAACCTAACATTTTCTTAAAAGCCAATAGAGGTAAAAATTGTGAACAGGACGAATTAGTCAATACCTCACATTCAGCAGAGACACCAAGTAAAACAAGGGCTGCATCATTGTTCCTAGATATGGTAAATGAAAAGATCTGAGGTCTTGGTTAGAACAGAAGAGTTGCAGGGCTGGTGGCAAAGGCAAGATCTCAGTGGAAAGAAAGTGAACTTTTTGAAAAAAAATTTTTTCATTCATCAATGAAACAAAGGCTTTGTTTTAGGAAAACATGATCATTGCACAGGAGATAAATTTAAAAACAGAATCAGGAAGGAAGATTACTTATGAAGCGATATATGAGAGTGAGGTGAAGAGGATTTGTAGAAAAATGGTCAGTGGAATAACAAAATTAAAAACACTGAGCAAGATCACAGAAAAAAATATTGTGTAACTTATTAATGCATTTGGTGTAAATGTCAGAAGAGATGAAGGACTAAAAGGTGGTTCCATGTTTATAGTCATGACGAACTGGGAAAATCGGGATAATAAGAACAGCAACGAGAAAGTTTGGAATGAGACCTGGTTAGAGGAGGAGAGAGCAACATTTTAACTTACTGAGTATGTTTATTATACTCTAATTTCCCTTTCCAAAGTTTTAGAAATATCTGCAAAGGTGTATGTACATAATGAATGTATATTTCATGAAAAAAATTATACACAGTCATTGGATTTAAAAAATATTGATATGGCTACCTAATGAGACAGTGTATCATCTATAATTTATTTGGGTGTTATTGGTAACATCACAGCCAAAATGTCAATTAACTATTTACAATTGAAGAAAAGTTCTCTCCGATACATTTGTTGAAACTTTAACTATTTTGAAGGTGGTAGTAGAGATGATGATGATGACAATGTGTGAGCTTTTTTTTTTTTTTTTAAGAAATCTTGATGTGACAGCAGTATCCTGAGGGAATCATATTAGTTGTTTGGTGTTTGAAAGGCAACTCCTTTTTCCTGAACTACTCAAACAGCAAAATGAACACAATATACTCTGCAGTTACTGCTATGCCCTCAAGCTTGGGTTGGAAGTTGAAATGAAAAACTTCTCATTGCGGTTCTTTTTAATTAGGACTGCAGAAAACCTGTGGATAGACAATGTCTCTCTTTCTTGAAAGTGAGTTCATAGTATATGAGGCAAGAAGTAAAAAAAAAATAACAAGCTTACTATTTCTCAAGACCATATAAAATATATTTATTCTATCATAATATGTTTGATAGTCCCCCTATATTTTATTTCTGGCCTTGAAGAAGCAAAGAAAATGTCTCATTGAATTCATTAAAAAGTATTCAAACATTTAAAACTCTCAGTCTTCCTCTATCACTGAAAGGCTTTCAACTGATTTGTTTTCCACCATACCAGTATTTTCTATTCTGTAGAAATCTTATCTCAAATCTTTGTGAATTTCTTTAGGCTTTCATTACTATCCTATATTTTTAAATAAAAATGAAAGTTGACATATGTCATGGGTACAACTAATTTTTTTGAGAGTTCAAAGATTTTTATTCATTAATTAGTTAAAAGCATATTACAGCATTTCATATGTCTTTGATTAAAGAGGTCTTTTGTCTATTTATTCCCAATCCAGCATGACTTCCATGAACATTTTATGAGTTTTTATCTGGTAGGTTTTAGCTATCTTGAGCAAAAGTTCTTTCATGACCCTCATAGTGGGGTGTCCCCAGAAAGCAAGCTCTAAGTGAGTCACACCTCTTAGCCAGCCTTGCTTTGCTCCTGACATACTTATCCTATCCGCGCCCTGGACTCCCTACCTGTGAAATGGACCTGACAGGTTTCAAATAAAACAATAACAGAACATCGCCTTTAAAGTGTTTCAGAAAAAAAGCTATACATGAATAAAAGTTAACATGCTTATCCACCAACACAAATATATTCGATTTATTGTTGTTACTGTAGTTGTCCTTTAAAAAAAAATCATCTTAAATTTGATAAAGGTTTTTGAACATGTCATCATACTGGAAGTAATGCCATAGGACAGGATAGTATTGCTTTATTTGCTAAGACTTTGTTATAAAAATGAGCACAGAAAACAAAATGAGGGTGCTTTACTGCACTTCAGCACTGGCGCAGGAAAAAAAGAATTGTAATCATATCTAATTAGTGTTAAAATAATGTTTCCCTTTGAAATGTTTAATTAGCTCTGTTTTATTACATAAACATTCTTGATGTGGAGCACACCGTAGAGCTCGAAGACTCTGATGAGTTAAATGGTGCAAAGTGTTCTCGCGCCCTATGTGGAGCAGAACCTGACCAGGAGTGGCTGTTGTCAGCAGATGTCTGGACCACTGGGGAAACCATGATGCTTGCTCCAAGCAGCAGGCCATCATTTCAACCTTTGTTGCTTCCACCAAACCTCCCATTGTGCTTTCAATTTAACAGCATCACAAGCAGACAAAGAAATTTCTTACAATTTGCCCTTCGGTTCAGAGACGAATCCTATTTAAACTTGTCTAACCTCTCATAACATATTAGTTATTGTTGCCAGCCTGCGTGTGTCCTCTGGCAATGAGCTACTCGTTCTGGGAGAAGGAGGGGGTGCCCTTCAGTTTGATAAAGCAAGACCAGATTTACTGGCACACTTACAGGAGGCTTGTCTCAAGACTGCAGCAAATTTAATTAACCTTATTACAAACATGGGTTTCTTGATGATTACATCACAGTTCAGTATTACTTTGCCTACTGCTGTTTCAAAGTAATATGTGCTTTCTAAAATAGTTTTCTAGAAAAGGCCAGGATATTGGAAGTAGTAAACTTATCCTAGCTATGACCTACCCTATATATGTCCTGTTTCCACACATACATAGGTTATCAACATCTTCTTTCCTGTATCTTGTGACCTTACCTCCGTTCTTGCACATTCCACTGAAATAATGGCAAGAGGTAACTTTACATTAGAACGAAAGTATTTCTGGGACAGTAAACATACATCAACACTCTGCTGTGAAAATCGATGCCAGACTAATTGCTGCCCTAAATTCTTACCAAAGAGATGATCCTGATCTGTGAAAAGTACAATGAATTTTATCACTTTCAAAGTGCTAGTCAGGCCTTTTACAAATAAAATGTTCTCACTTGAATACACACTCACACACAATCACGCACACTGACACGCCCCACTCAAGACATGTTTATCTTCAAAGAACCTTCCCCTTCCCAGTCCCTGAGACCTTCAGTCACTCTCTAGAAGTAAATTCGGAACTTAAGAAGGAACATTCCATCTTTCAGTCCATCAGACTAACCCTCAGTATGCCCAGGACCAGCATCAGCACCAGCTCCAATGTAATGTGCTTTCCTCTCTGCAAACAGCTTATGAGATTCTTCTTCCTTTAGATATCCCAGGTTATCCAGGAGAGCGGTAGTAAACTACACCTCACCCACAGGCAACCCTCAAGGTTGCTTGAGCTCTCAAAATACGCATGTAGCCTTTTGCTTATATGTGTTATCAGCCAATGGAAACATCTGGTATTTAGTGCTATTGAGATCTAGGCCCTCACTTGACTTTAATCGGTGGTCAAAGGTATAAGGTATTCTCAACCCTGTCTAGAGCCCATTACTGACTATTATGAAGTTTTATTCCCAATAGAAGGCTCTGGTTGGCAGGAAGAAGATATGCGAGCACTGCAAAGGCTCAGTAAACAACAAAGGACTCATTGCTATATGGAAAAGTTCAATCACTAAAAGTCTGGCTCGTAGTCCTTTTAAAAGAGTGAAAGAGAAAAAGTTGTAAACAAGTGAGGTGTCCAACGGTCAGGGAACTGTTAACCTAATAACTCATTCAATGGAATGTTTGGGAGGCATTAAAAAAATTTACGAAGAGTTTCTAACAACAGAAAAATGCTTATGTTTTCATTTTAAGTGAAAAGGGCAGGATATAAAAAGTGTATAAACAACATACAAGAAATCAAATACTTGGATGAGAAAAAACTACATTTAAAGTGGTGAAAAAGAATTTTTCTCTTTCTTGGGCTCTGATTTCTCATAATATAATAATACAATTCATAAATGACACTGATAGAATTAATAATAATAATGTGTTATTGTATATGGAAAATTGGGTATAAACTTTATTTTGAAAATTTAAAAATTAAAAAACTGTTCAGAGAATGATTATGGAAGTAAATCATGCCATTTTATCAGAAATAAGGTCACAGTATATTATTGGATAGCCACTGTGAGACTATTTCCTTCATCATTTTCACTTGGCTCTCTAGTCTTGGCTAAGTACTTGAAATTGAACATAAATCGGTATATCTTCCTTGAAAACAGGCATCATTGTACGCTAAGCACAGCTCAGACGAGTCTCATCACAGTAAAGGTCCTCTATAAATATTTGAAGAATGAATATAGTGAACACTCTTGATACATATTATTTTCAGGGATTTCTTGCAAACAAATTACATGTATATCAACCTATGCTGAGATGAGAATTTAGTCAGCCATACCCTGCTGGTAGTAGGGGGAGTAGAAAAACAATATATTCATAATTGTTAAGACAAATGGAAAATGTTCCCTTTTTTTTCTTCTATTATCATGTGTTTGTCAAACAATTTTGAGTATTTTGAAAGAGTTTTAACTTCTTCATTATCAAACTTCTTATTTTTTTTTTGACATTGTTTCCATAATTTTGCTGTCATGACATGAGTTATTTTGAAACTCAAAGTAACTCAACCCACAAAGTTGCAGCTATGAAAAAAAACCTTTGGGTTCAGAAGTACAGAAAGCAAAATTAGCAATCTAGGGCCCCTTTCCACCCACATGGTGGCCTCCCTGCAGAAAAACTTCTTTCCTTGAACCATGTCAAGTCCTCTTCCCTTAAACTGTCTGAAGGACTATGATGAGACGTTTTAGGTTAAGAAACAGCTTTTAAACACAAAAGATAAAGTCATGTGAATGAGTTCAAACAAGTCTCTTCTCAATACTTAGCTGAGTTGTGCTAATGAAATGAGACTTTTAATTGGGTATGGAGAGAAAGTACATGGTTAAGCATGGAGCAGTTTGAGGAAGGAGGGCGGGCCTGGACATGGGCATCTGGACAGCGGCTCAAGAGCATCAGGTCCTTGAGAGTTCAGGAGGAACAGCAGCAGGAGGTGACAGTAGATATAGAAACAGCAGTAACAATGCAACAAATGTAAATACTTCTATTTTGAAATGCTGTTTGTGGACACTATTGCTGCTCAGACCGGACGCTCTCTTTAGTGGTCAGGAGCACCCAAGCCCCAGCGGCTATGGGCTTTGTTTCTCCTGCTTAGCACTGTGAATTTTCCTCTGAGCACACCTTAGGCCACTTAGGCCTGTTCCAGTGTAGGAACACGGAGCTGGAAGTGCCTGGGAGTGGGTGTTTCATCCCATTACCTGTAGGCTTATGGCCAAAGACTGCCTAGTAGGACAGTGTGAAAGTCCAGTGCCCTTGCCTGAGATGATAACAACCCAGAAGTGTAATTTATATTCCACAGCTCCCCTCGCGACTACATCAGGACTTCTGAAAGCATAACCTGCTAGGACTCTGGCCTTTCCTGTCCTGCCGCCCCCACCCCTTTACTGGTTTCTCCTGGGAGCACTTCCTTAATAAATGAGAAGCACGCGAATCCTAGTCTCAAGGACTGCTTCTGGGAAACTATAATATAATACACCTTGGAAAGCAAAACTTGTTACCGTTCTACTTTTCTCCTCTTTGTCATTTTCTGTTCCTGGATTCATTCCTCCCTGATACCAGTTTCCAGAACTTACAACAGATAATTATTCCTAATGTTTATCTGCTGTGTGTATTAAAACAGGTGTACCCAGCATAATTCTAGCAGAACTTAACACTTAAGAAACTGTAATATAATTAATTTATGTACTCATATATTTCATTGCAAGGATAATTATACATTTTCTCAGATACAACACTTAATGAGTTCAGTGGCCTACTTCTCAAAAGAAAAGCGTAAGTTGTCCATAATAAAAGAAATACAGGAATGTTAAGGGTATTACCATATTCTTTCTATAGCATTAAAAATCTATGCATGGAATAGTTAACTGAGAAGGTAAAACTTGTGAGAAAATGTCTTTTGATAAATAACGGTGTTTTGTCACATGAATTGAGAAGGGTGCATGCTATGAAAACAATATCCAAATTCTCTGCAGTGTTCCAAGTTATAGGACATATTCTGTTTTATGTTTGTCCATGATGATTACAACTTATTTCTGCTTAGCATTTAGTACTTCTCTTTGATTAGTCTAATGATATTTTACTTTCTCATTTCCAAGTGTTTATCTTCAGTGTTTTCTTTCCATTTTCATTGTAGTAGAGTTTCATTTCGGCTTCATAATCTATTTGATCTCCATTTTTGTTTCATTAGCATTTCTATGGTATCTTGGCATTCTTATACATAAACATTTTAAACTTCTTAAAATGTATAAATATTTGATTAAGTAAATATAAATCCAAAACATTAAAATCCTTCATTGAGCTAAATTAACGCCCAGAATTGCATACAATTATTATAACACACTTAAATACTACACTAAGTTCAAAGTAGGTGAAATACATTTAACATTCCACTTTGTAGCAACTATAAGCTTAATTAAAACAATAATTAAACAAATGCAGAGAAACAAATACAACTTATCTAGTCACAACTTGTTTCTCACCTTTCAATGTCAACAGGTATAATTTACTAATCTCTAAATGCTTACTTGTTCACTGGGGCAATACAACTGTTTCAAATAGATATCTAAATGGGATTTGGTTGGACAGATTGAAGATCCAGCTCATTACAGTTATCCTATGGGTCACTGTACTCTGCATTTCAATAAGTGATTTGCCAATGAATTCCTATTAGACAACCTGTGCTAATAGAAGCCTTATAGGCACTGCCTTCAGATTATGTATATAAATAAGTCAGCTAAGTCATTCCCCGGATCCCACCTATTAAGTGAAGCACCAGTATTTATGGCATTAAAATCATATCTCACCCAAGAGCAAGACAATAGAGTAAAAATATGGTGCCACACATGGGCTTCTGCCTCTATCAATCAGAGTTTGCCTCTCCTTCTTTTATACTTCTTTGTCTCTGTTCTACACAATAGCCATGAATGTTCCAAAATAAGATGGTATATAGGATTCTGTGTTAGCGTTTACTATTTCAGAGTACCTCATTTATTTCACTTTTGTTCCTTTAAAAGGAGAGTCTTAAAGACTGAGGTTAGAGGTGAACTAGTTATTAAAGTAAAGGCAATTTCTACCAAGGTCGGTATTTTCACAAGAAAAATCCAACACATTTAGAAAACCAAAACCTTTCAAATGATTTTACTAAATTAATTAGCATGTAGGTCATACTAACATTCCCATAAAAGGGGGCAAGGCGGTAGAAAAGGCGGCATATCATTTTATTGCTTTACACCACAATAGCTAATGCAATAAAAATGTTTATTTAATAAAACAAAAATCCTTGATCCTCCTGGCACTGACAAACCATTAGTACTATATTTTAAAATTTCAGAATTTCATTCTGACCAGGGAAATATTTTACAAAATAAATAAGACTGAATTATTGCTGCTCAGGAGGTCACAGGAATAACAAACATTTACCCAGAATGAATATAGATTTGAAAAAAAGGCTTAATTTTATAGAAATTCATCAATACATATTTGTAACTTTCTCAGTAGGTCAAATCACAGTAATCTTTATGCCATTAAATGTAGCTTTGAGGTATGGATAATAGTTTAATAAGACTGCTTTTTAGACATACTTTCAAATGGGTTTTGCCCCTTCAAAATAGTCTCCTTGAAAACAACAAACTTATTCCAGTAAATCTATTGTTCAACTTCTTTTTGGAATTTTCACTCAGAAACTGCCACATATTCTTTGAGATACACCTCAAAAAGCAAAACTCCTCTGAAGACATATGTGATTTTAGAGGAACAAAAGTCATTTTGAGCCCCTTGCTGTTTACTAACTTAGGTCAGAGCACTTGGTTAACATTTGGTTAAATTTTTGGGATGTTCTTATCAAATAATGAATCAATAAAGTTGTTTTCTTATATAGCTTTAAAGTTGTTTTGAAGTTAAAAACAAAATAATACTTTCACAATTACTTTGAACCGTAGCCTATAAGGATTAAAGCAATCATTTTGAAAAAGTGGCATTAATTTGGAGTGATATGATGTGTTTTGGCATGAAATGATTCTCAGGTATATCATGTGCACAGGAATTTGGTAATCTATTATTTCCATTCATTACATCTATTTCGCTGACTTCTTGACAAGTCTTTATTTCATTTACTCACTCATCTATCCATGCATCTATCCATCCATCCACTTAACCATTCATTCCTTTATCCATCAAACATTCTGTGAACTGTTACAATGTGTCAGGCTAAATTCAAGGCCAGAAGTTAAGTAAAACAAGGTCCCTGCTTCTCTTCTGTCTCCTTGGATTTTTCCCATAAATATTACAAATTTGACTCTCTGTTCTTAAATAAAAAAATGTTGAAAATAATTTGAATCTTAAGAAAAATATTTATTTTGTAACAAACTCTATTCTAAGAGAAAATATTCAATGAATTTACTAACTTTGAGATCTTGTGTTTTCCCTGTTACTGTCAACAACTAGAGTAACCTGTCACTTGGTTTTGAAACTCAATAAATTTTTCCCAATGAACTCATTATCCATCAATTAGGCATAGAAATGACTTAATCACCCAGCATCTCATTAACTGATTCTTAACCATATATTATTTTCTAAGCCTAATTTTAGAAGATAGCATATGATAAAACAAATTTATCTATCAGCTTATTTTAAGGAACACGTTCCAGATAATATTCTGGGATCAGTATCATTCAACCTAACACTAGTCATTCAACACTCAAATATGAGTAATTGACAAGGTGAATAATTATGCAGAAACATGATGCTGACAGACTGCAAAGATCTGTAATCCTTATGGATGAAACATTATTCAGAATACAGTACTTGGATGAAAAGTATATTCTCCCCAGTGTTTTCAACAACAACAGATAATGGGTAAAATATTTTTAACCAGGGTATGCCTTTAGGCAAAGCTTCTCATCTCTGGGTATCCAATAATTAAAGTTCAATACAAATAACCACTACATATAGAAAAGCACAAGCAAAATCTACTAATTATTGCACACAGATCACCCCCTCTATCAAGAGAAAAAAAAAATTAACATCTTAGCTTTCAGCTTTACATGCTACTATTTTCGGTTAGGAAATCATGAAATGATAAAATTGTCAAAGGTATTTTTTTCTAGAAAGATGTTAGTAAGTTTTAGTGATAACAAATGAATACATAACAAATTACTTGAATGCAGTTAGACATGTTAAATTTTACAATATTCCTGAAGTTTTAATGGTCTTAATATCTATAGTAGGAAAAATATATAGAAGAAAAAGAATCACTATCCGTCATCATATTTCTCGAACTCCAAGCCTGATGTACTAAAAGAAGAATGGCCTAGTGACCAGGAGGATAGGGGAGGTTGGGTAAGCTTGAAAAGTGATGCTACAACATTTACATTGCATCCTTGCACCATACATATGCAACATTGGGTCATTAAATGTTTATAATCAATGAAGTGACAGGATCAACTTTCTGTTATTGGAAAGATCACTCCATTGGCAGTGATCTTTCTTTCATTAGAAGTGATATTCTGTTATTAGAAGATGGATTGAAGAGAAGGGAGTGGACAAAGGAAAGTTAGAGATAAAGAAGGCCTGAACTAAAATCATGATTACATAGAGAGAAAGGGAAGAAAGGACGGATATAAGCAACACTTGAGTAATGTGCTGAGGTCCAACCCCACCGAAGTGTTTTCTGCTGTAGATTTTTATGGCCCAAACTGAATTGACCACACATCAACCTGCATGAGAAGAGCAGCTTAATACAAAAAATTCTAGACAGTAAAGATGTGATATGTTTCAAAACGAAGTTGTACAAATTATTTTTCAGGGGATGACCTCATAATACACCACCTCCAAACACAAACAACAGCATGTGCAAACACACTCCTCCCTTTACCTACGGAGCTTTAAAATTAACAGAGTACTACTATATGTATTATTTAATGATCACAACAACCTTGCTGAAGTAGATAGCATTATCTCCACTTTGCAGCTGAGCAAACTGAACACAAAGAGATGATTCTATTTGTTGGGGACATTCCACTGTGAAGTGGTGGGCTTAACTCCAGATGCTCCTATGCTGAGGTATTGTTATCCTAACACCAAGTTTTAGTCCTGCCTGAAAGGCAGTGGTAGACTTCTAGACTTCCAAAGGGTCTTTTCCAGAGGGTCTTCAATCTCCCACTTATTGACCATATAATCTTGGACAAACAAGTTACTTCTTACTGAACTTCAGCTGTCGTGACAATAAAACAATAATAAAAAGTGCCTTTGGCATTGCCCAGCAGTCTTGTAAGTCCCAGTCTCCATCAAATATTTGAAGATAGCTACAATAGCAAGCAGAAATGTCACAGGGGCCATGTTTCACAGATCAGCTTTGAAGTATACAGAGTTTGAAACTCTGAATATACCCATAGGATTTGTTTATCAGAGCAGAGAGTATAAGCCAGTATGTCTACTATTAATGAATATTAGTTAAAGAGGCTAAATAATAATAGTTGGATAGAAATCAATTAAGAAATAATATTATAAAAAGTCAGGAGATGAGAGATTCAAGTGGTTGGATATACCCAATAGAATCAAATGTTGCAAAGAGGAAAAGCAGAGTGACTACAAATGACAACTTAAAAGTCATGGCTCACACTTTAAACTGTCATCCATAAAAGTGATAAAGATTAAAAAAGTTAATACACAGTTGTTAGTGAGGGTCCAGGGAAAAGGGAAATTCACGCTCTGCTCTTCAGAATGTCCACTGGAGTCACATAGTATCCAATAACAAAAGCCCCAAAGTGTGTACACACACTTTCCTAACAATTCCAAATTCAAGAAGTCTTCCCAAAAAAGTCAGAACTCTAGAAGAAACCTAAGGATACAAAAATATGGTGTTGAAGAAAAATTTATGGTAAATGGGAAAATTTAATAGAAATCATTGGTAAGGAGAATTCTGAGCAATGCTGAAGACATTTTATTCCCTCAAGAATACTGGCAGTAAACAGAAGGAAAGAGATCGGTAGAAAAGACATTAGAAAAATCCTGAGCCCGGGTTGGTCATTGAATTTTTTTTGACAGTAATTAAGTTTTAAAAATCCTACTGGGGTTCAAGAATGTTGACATGTTTTCTCCATTGTGCTTTTATAGAAAGAGATACAATAGACCAGAGTCTCTTTAGCAAACAGATCAGGTACTCTAAAATCTCTAGTTAATCTAATGATAAACAAAGGTTGAGAATGCTTCTGGATTAGTAAGCTAGTGCATATTATTTAAGTACACTTACCTAGTTTTATTCAAAGTCATCCTCATAACTAGACAAAAGTAATGACTCCTAAGTAAGTCTGATATCAGGGTTGATAGAGAAGACAGTGTTCAGTTGTTGAGGACTTTTGGCCCATAACTATTGGCACAGATTTTCCTCAAATGGACACCTTAATCTAAATGCCATATAGTAAGGAGAAATAGTAATGAGGAAACTAACAACTAATTTTCTCGAAGTAACTGCAAACCACCATACTCTGTATTTCTAATTAGGAAAAAACTGTGGCTTACAATCCCATCAGAGAAGAGCCAGGATTGTGTGAATATTATCCTTTATCCTCTGGGAAAACAAACTCTATGGCTAACTTGGTCCACGTAAAGAACATATATTGTTTTGGAAAGGAATCCTTTTTTACTCCCCTTTTCTCTCAAGGTTACGGGTTACCTATTTTATCCTGTGGAATGTTTAACAACAAACGTACTTGAAGACCCATTTTCAGCAGGTCTTGCCAGTTTCAAAGAGCTAAGGCGTCACTGCCTGGTGGGTCATCCACTTCCGACAGAGAAGGGTGACCCAGATGATGGGCACTGATGCCCTCAGCCTTCTTCACTTCAGTAGAATTCATCTGGCCTTTTTTTGGTTTGTTTCCAATGTAGGTAAATGAGCTCTGCAAATATTAACCCGTGTCAAGCATGCTGTGAGCCTCTTCCTAACGAGGCCCTAAGGATGTAAGCTGGAGGAGCTATTTCAGCTGGTCTAAAGGCACTACCTAACAGTCAGACTTTTAATTTCACTTAAGTGCAAATCAGAGAAGGATAGTCCTGGAAGGCTTTTCAAATATGAAGGAATAAACTCAAATCATAGCATAATTCAGTTCAGGACATAATAGGGCTTTCAGAAATGACCTAAGGCAAATGATAAAGCAATGATTAAAAAAAAAAAAAATCCCAAACTAGTCACACAGCATTATGAAGGTCTGTTAGTTTGAAGTGCTCCTTTGCAGACACATCTACATTTATCTTAATAAACAGTAGGCCTGATCCAGGATCTGGGAGGTAGTCATATGATAATGATCTTGGTGCCAGACCTATTTGAAGATACTGTATTAGAGAAGATCAAACTTCAAAAAAGTTCTTTTTGTCTACTCATCACACTCCTGCATTTCAGGCCTTCTAATTTTTAATTCCTTTTTTTTTTTTTTTTGCTATTTATTCTGAGCTTTATTCTACAATCTCTGCCTTGTAGATGCATACTGCATTATCTGGCTTGGGTCATAAGCTCCTAGAATACAAGGATTCTATCAGTCTAAATGGCTTTAAAGAGTATGAAAACAGCATGGGGCATGAGTCTTCAAAATGTTTTCTGATGATGATTAATCTTTTCTGAAAAGTTAGCAGCAGCCAATCAAATGATGAAAATAATAATTTTTTCTTTAGCCTCTTGTTCAGTGCTCTCTTTTATCTGCTTTAAAAAGCATATGTATGGATCTCTGTCTCTCTTTCTCTTTCTCTCTGTCTTTGCCCATTTATCTATCTCCATATTTCTCTCTATATCTCCAGGCAGAGAAAAGTAGCAGTGTACCCTGATTCTGCAATTTGTGAAAAAATCAAAAGGCAGACATCATTCAAATCATTTATCAAAATTATTTCAATAGAAGAGAAATTGCATGGTAGAAATTAAATGGTATAGTATATGATACAGGTTATTTCAGTACTTTAATACAAAAATAATCATATATATTTGCCCATGGAGCAAATAATCCTCTACTTATGGTCTCAGAGAATGATCTCTAGTGAGGAAATATTGCATAAGTTTGTACCTTTCACTCCATTTTCTTCAACGAGTCCCCAGATACACAATAATACAGTGTTCTATGACACAGAACACACTGGCTGTTACGAGACAGAAGTAAAATACTCATCAGTAGAATTGAAGCTGATGTTTTATTGTTCAAACATACACATTTCAGAGTGTATAAACTTAAAGCTTTCTTCCTTAAATTACTGTCACGTCTAAACATTACAATAATACATGCTTTCCTTTTTAATTAAAAAAGCTCCAACATACATATATATTTTATCTAATTTCTCACTCCTAGGCATATAATATTCACTTTTGAAACCAAAATGATCATTTAACTTATTTACCAAGGAGAAAAATAGTAATGTTGTCTACTTAACTGTATGCCCTATGAAATTCGGTTAAAGGAAAAAATTGTAAATTAGATTCACCTGTCCCAGTTGCTGATTACTCTGGTGTCCCTGAATGGAAACAAGTACTTAATTTATGCCAAATTACTATCAATGAGCTAATTATCAAGTCACTACTTCTGTATAAGTATTTATGACAAGAAAGTGAAAACTGAGGAAATAGATTGGCAAATATTTAAAGGTTACTTTTCACCTGTGCTACCTAAATGCTTCCTACCTCAATGTACTGCTTCATTCCCCTACTTTTCTGTTTTAAATTATGAATTGTTGGTAGAAAGTGGTTACTATGTTATTTGTTTAAATGCTTTCAAATAAAGAATTCTTCTCTATGACATAGTTTCCTGTTATATTGAGTGGAACTAATGGCAATTTGTTCTCATTATTTTACAAGAAGGTATCTTTGAAAGTAACATATTTTTTAAAAAATCCAGAGTGTAAGAAAGCAATATAAAGTATGTTTAAAGGCATTTTTTTAAGTATACAGGAAACTAAATATATTTCTAGATATCTTGCAAACACCTTTTCCTTGCATCATTTATTTACAATGGGTACATAAACACAGTAACATTCACATTTTCAAAGTGATATTTCAAAAACTTAGTGGGTACACCTAGTTAACATTTGCCTTATTTCTGCGAGGTAAAATAATATCTATTATTAAATGTTTTGACATCATGTGTTCCCATGGCAACATAATCAGTTTTTCAATATAACAAACATTTGCTGAGTGCTTAGTATGTGTAAAGCATGGAATTATGTGCTATGGAGCTTATAAAATAAACACACACAGTTCCTGCCCTAAAGATGCTTAAAAACTGGAGGATAATTTATTTGCATTTACAAATCCCACAAATATTTCATAAACCATAAAAATTCCTATTTTATTTCTGAAATGATATTCCTTATCAGAGTATTCTAGATTATACAGATTTACCAGTCCAATGGATTCAAATATTGCTTTTAGAAATTCAATGCCCTCATTTTCACTGTTTTTATTCTAATGGATCAAAATAACTGTAAGTCAAAATGTATGTGATGCTTCTATTGCATAGTTTTTGATTTATGAAGGAGTACAAGATAACTGCATTTCTTAGAGTCTTAAAAGGAAGTATAGAGGCGCATCAAAGAACAGGGTTGAGAAGGGCATTCCAAGCATGCAGAAATACACAGGAAAAGGTGTGTAGGTTGATATGGCTGGAATTTGGAAGAGCCAACGGGGGGGAAGAGGGGAAGAGGAAGAAGTGTAGGAAACAAGTTGTAGAAGATCATCGTTAAGGGGTAGTAGTTACTGGTTTAACAAATCAAGACTTTTGAAGCCATGCTAAGGAGTTTATACTTAATCAAAAATTAAGGGAGGTCACCAAAGGATGTGATGGAAAATAGAGATATATATGAAACACGTGAGATTAGGGAAGATCTGACAAACATGTAGAGGATGTTTTGGAAAACAACCATACTAGAAGCAGACATATGTTTAAAGAGATAGTACAATAACCCAGGAAAACATCATTAAGGTAAATGAACTGGGGTAGTGGAAGAAGAGACATAGAGGAGGGGCTGGGCTGGAAAGAAACGGAGAAGGAAGAAGGAAGAAGGGAGAAGGGAAAGAATATGATCACATTGGATGTGGGGAAGGGTGGTGGGTTGGGAATGACAAATGGGTTTTGGCTTGAGTGTCATTTGTAAGTAAGAGATGGAAAATACAAGAAGAGGAGTGACTTTTATGTGTTTCTTCATAGAAGAGGGAGAGAGTAGTGTGGAATCATGAATTGTTTGAGACATACTATGTTTGAGCTGTCTGCAAGATATCCAAGTAAAGATGTTCAGCCAGACAATGGATACACAGACCTGCCGTTCAAGAAAAAAGTGTGAGGTGGAAATATAAATGTGTGTGTCATTAGCATATATGTTGACAAATGAAATCTTGAATGTGAATGAGATTCTCAGGAAATACAGAGCAATACAAGAAACAGTGAGAGAGAGAGCATTAAAACAACTGTGGCCCTCCTAATTTTCCAAGCCTTACACTAATAAGATTACCTAAGTTTTGATGAGAATTAACTCCACTCATGTCACCATTATCTATAGCACATCTTCCTTCTCATTGTTATTTGCCAGTGATTTCAAAACTCAGTCCTATTTTTGCTTATTTTAATTTTGTCCCATTTACTATCACCCAAAACCATGTTTGTAAGACTTATGCATGCTATTGCATATAAAGCTAGTTCATTCATTTTAACAAACATGCATTGTTTGCATGCTCTTTGTTTACTCATTCCTCCCTTGGTAAATATCAGATAATTGCTACTTTTTTGCTACCAAAAACAGTGTTGCCTTTATCTCACCTCTTTGAGCACATCAGCAAAGTGTTCTATGAGGAGGTATTTACTTGGAACTGGAATGACTCAGCACTCAGAATGCCCAGTCACATGATTTCAGGAGAAAGGCAGTGAGGTGGAGGGTGAGTGAATACGAAAGAGGAAAATATGCTTCTGAAAGAAATAATATATATGAAAATATGTTTAAGCTGTAAAATGTTATTTGGATGCTAGCTATTATTAACCTTATTTTCTTTCTTCCTAAACCAACTTTATTATATTCAGTTCTTGTCTGTGTAATATGACAAAGATCAAAAAGTTACTCATTTCCCAAATGACATTCTATCTTTAGGAGGATAACAAGAGTTCTATGATTTTTTACAAGGAAATCATGGTGAAATAAATTTGGGATGCGATACATAATATGTGCATTTCCTACAGGATTGAAATTCATATTAAATATATTAAAAGCTCCAAGAATTATTATTTAAGTTTGCTTAACTCAGTATTTGACAAACTTATTTTACCTAGGAACTTCTTCCAAACACACCTATTAACAATTTATAGAACTAGAGGCCTGTGGAGCAGGTTGGAAGAGATAAGCTGAATTCGGAATTCACTGCTGAGCTGATAAAACCTTCAGAAGCAGCACTGTGATTTGTGCTGGCCCGGTCCCTCTGGACTTGCCCCTGGTAATGTGATGCTAATGTGTCCCTTTCCACTCTTTCCCTGACTCTGCCACATTCTGAGACTTCCACTTGAGAATCTATCACAAAGGAAAATAATTTTTGTCTTTCAATGCCAAATCTTAAATGGATCTGCAGAAGGTACACATTTTCTTAGTTTTACTAAAAACAGTCACTTATTATTCTAAATATTTATTTTGTTTCGATGTAGTCCAGCTATTGAGATCTTTATTTTCTTTCACAAACATGACACAGTACTTACTATATGTCAATCACTATTTGCTTTAATTATATACATCCCCTCAACCATCCTACAAGAGTCTAATTATCCCCAGTTTGCGGAAGGGTAAGGTGGGGCTCAGAGAGAGAAAGGGAAAGAGCCAGGGTGCAAACCCAGACATTTGCTGGTTTCTCAATATTCTCACTGCCATCTGGCCCCCAAAGGCAAAACGCAGACTGCTATCTCTTAGAGGAAAGGATGTTCCTTGTTTTGGCGTCACCTCAATTCTTTTTTACTTTTCAAAGAAGGGAAGGCAAGGGGCTGAGGGGAGGCAAACGGAGATACATTTCTGTTTTCTGGTATTATTCGACATTATTTAAAATTTATGCATATTTTGGAAAACTAGTTGACCTGACAAGAATAAGTCAGTCTAAACTTGTAGAGTTAAACAGTCCCTCCATGGTGAGATTTTAGATTGATTCAGAGTTGTGTTAACCTAATGACTGATACACTTTATTTTGGATTGTAGTAAATAACAACAAAGCTAGGTTTTATGATGCTTTTGTCCTACTAAATGTGTGTCAAAGCCATTTACAAACCCATTTGGTGCTATTCTTATCCTTGAGGTTTATTTATTTGCTTTTTAAAATATATTGCATTGTCTCATTTTAAGAAAAAAACCGTCAACAGAAATAATTGCAAGGAAGTGTGGAAAAGATCAATGACCTGTAATTTGTATTTCAATAGAGATACTAAAATAAGCTGCTTTTATTCTTGATTTATTTTAGAGGATGGTTTCAAAACCTTCTTTTGACAGCTACCACAACCCTATACTAAAGCAGGAACTGCTTGGAAAATATCTCACTCTCCCAAAATATCAATAAAATGAGCAAGAAAAATTAGCTTCACAGCAGGCCACTTTAATGAGACAGAAGAAAATTGGACAAGGCAGATAATATGATGCCTTTTGGAATATAATAGAGAATAGAATTAGTAAGTATAAAAGAAGCCCCATTGTTATATAAATCAAACTCCCAGGGAGGCAGGAAAACCTTACATATCTATGAAACGATGGGCAGGCGTGCATGTGCCTATAGGTACAAAGGATTCGTTCTTGTGTATGTATTTCTGTATGTGGATGCAAATGTGTCCATATAGATTGTTCTATGTAAAACCTCATATGCTATCCCTATCACAACAACAAATAAACATTATTACTACAACCCAACTTTCAAAAAAAAAAAAAAATACTAAGATAAGGGTATGTGTAGCTCTTGAATGTAATGGAACATTTCCTAAGTAGACAAATCAACTGCTTTCAAAAATGAAACTACATTGTAGAAGAAAGTGAAGTGATTCTTATAGTGAATAGTGAAAACCACATAAAAATTAAGAATCTCTTAGGATTAAAAGGTCCTTCTCAAGTAAATAAAAGTCATTTTTATTATGACAGACATAAAGGTCACCAACTTTTGCTATATTCTCAGTGGAAGAAAATAAGGTACTGATTTATAAATGTATTATTTAAAATTTCACATGCCTAACAGAGACATCTTATAGAAAACTTCATGAGATATTTTTAAAGTCTTCAGGAAAAGAAATTCACTTCAAATCATTATTGTCAAAATCCATTATCAGCTCTCAAGCAGGTCATAAAGACTCTGAGCTACGTCTTTAAAAATTCAAGCTGTTATATAGTAAATTCTCACTCCAAATCAGTTCCTCAGAGACAGTTTTTTAAACAAGTGATACTTCAAAAGAAACCACCATCCACAACTGTTTTACTTGGGCATTGTCTTCATAGTGTTTCCAGGGCATTAGCATCTTCACACACAATGTGTTTTGGTTCCTGTCCTCGTTCATTCATCCAACATGTATTTCACATGTATTATCCAGCACTAGGCTAAAGATAGAAAATTAGACAAGAAACGAGAAGTATTAAAAGTGTAGTGGCTCTGAAATTAGAAGGACCTAGATTAGGATGCCACGTGCAATGCTGCATAATGGTAGCCTTGAGCAAATTATTCCCCTCAAAGATGTCAAGGGTCTTCTAGCCCTTTGTTTATAAACATTGTTTCACTATAGATACATATTAAGCAATGGATCTGACTGATCTAAGCTATGTTATGCCATCCTCACCACCCCAATCTCAAGGCTGTCCAGCCTTATACCTGTACAGATATTTGGAGGGCTGGTAGAATGAGTTCATTAGGTGTATTTTTGCCTGAACCACAAAGGGCATCGTGGGAGAAAGTAATAACAGAGGCTAATAAACTAAGTGTCAGGATCATGCATTTTTTTCAGAGGAGAGTGGCACCTTCCAGTACAGCAGGTTTTGTGGCTTAAGATTGTTTCCTGCCCCCGCCATTTTTCTCAGGAACTCATGTCAGAGTCCTAGGGAAAGAGAAGGACGAAAATGAAATAAAAGAGTGGTTTCACAGCATTCAGGAGGAACACTGGAAACACAAGGCAGCTCTCCTCTGCTGTCCACAAAACAGCAGGCAGCGCTAGTGCAAGGACAGGGAACTTGCGTCACATCTGCAAGGCAACCCATAGGGTGGCCGGTGACATTTCTGCGTTAGTCAGTGCAAAGGAGGAGAATGGGGCAAATGCCACAGAACAAGCCAGGTGCCACGCTTGTGAACACTCATGAGACCCAGTGTCAGGTGGGAAGAAGACAGAGGAGCAAGGGCAGGAGTCACTGCACTTCTCGATAAGGAAAATCGATTTTACCCTCAGACATACACAGTACCAGGAGAAGGAGACTTAAAATGTGCCCTTAGGACCTCTGTCACTTGTGTTCCACGTGTTTCTGATGTCATTTGCAGCCCACTGCACACCCCGTCGGCCCACACATGCACCTATTCGAATCTGGGTGATAAAATTTGAAAACCAATGAGATTTATAGTACTTGGTTTGCACTGAAACAAAAGGTCTCCATGATTTGTAATAAATTATCAAGGGCATTATGAATACACATGTTACAAAATTACCTCCCCAATTGTCAAGAATAATGGAATTTGGCTTTCAGTAGTGTAGTCAAAGTGAAGAACTGGATTAAGAGGACACAGCATATCGCGGTGCCACTAATGAGACGCCTTGGCCAAGCCACTGCTGCATCTACCTACACTTCATCTGCAACATCATTATAAATTCATGTGGAATAGGGGAATAATTGCCCCTTCCCCAAACCACCATAACCTAGAAATGTGGCTTAGCAAATAGCTATCCCACTGAAGCATCATTTCAGCTCTTCTTGCTCTAGTGGGCTGCCAGAGTACAGGGGTCCTAGGTAGGCTTGGTTGTTAAACTAGGTGCTGTAGCAATGGGGAAAAATGAAACTTTCATAGTTTATTCCCTACTTATTTTGCTCTAAGCCTTTCCCTCTGCTCCCAAGACCTATTTTTTTGGCGAACTTCTAATAGTGATTTTGTTTTTTTCTTTTATTTCATTGGCCAATAGACAGTTTTTTGTTTGTTTGCTTGTTTGTTTTTTGGAGGCAGAGTCTTACTCTGTCGCCCAGGCTGGAGTGCAGTGGCCCAATCTCGGCTCACTGGATCCTCTGCCTCCCAGATTCAAGCGATTCTCCTGCCTCAGCCTCCCAAGTAGCTGGGACTACAGGCACCCACCACCACGCCCAGCTAATTTTTTGTATTTTTAGTAGAGACGGGGTTTCACCGTGTTAACCAGGATGGTCTCGATCCCCTGACCTCATGATCCACCCCCTTTGGCCTCCCAAAGTGCTAGGATTACAGGTGTGAGCCACCGTGCCCAGCCAGCCAACAAACAGTTATTAAAGTGTTGACTATGATTTGCTCAGTATTTTATGAGGCAATGGAGAAAAACGAAACAAAAACGGTTTTCATATATGGTTTCTGAAGGAAGCAATCCTAATGCAATGATAACACTGAGTGTTTAGCATGGAAGTGTGAATAGAGGGCTAGAGAAGCATATAAAGAAGGGACACTTTGGCCAGGCGCAGTGGCTCATGCCTGTAATCCCAGCAATTGGGAGGTTGAGGCAAGAGGATTGTTTGAGCCCAGGAGTTCAGGGCCAGCCTGGGCAACACAGCAAGACCCCGTCTCTATTTTATAAAAAAAGAAGAAAGGACCTTGACACACTCTGATTGAAGGGGAAAGTTTCCATTTTCACAGAGAAAGTGGCATTTAAGTTGAGTCTTGAAATTAGGGTTAGAGTTTATGAGGTCTTCTACAGAGAAAGACAAAATTAAGCAAAGGGCAGAAAATGTGCATAGATGCTAGAGAATATGAGAACATGCCACTTTGAGGAATAAAGGATAATATACTATGGTTGGAGAATGTGTGTGTGTGTGTGTGTGTGTGTGTGTGTGTGTGTGTGTGTGTGTGTGTGTGCATGCGTGGTGTAAGCAGGCTTGGGGATTGGAAGTAGCAACAAATTCTGTAAATTAAATTTGCATTTAAACAAATCCTGGAGAGTCCCAGGACTTCAAGCAGGGGAGTCATAGGGTAACATTTCCTTTTAGAAAGCTTTTATATTCAGGTTAGTGGGGCCATGTTGCCTTTGCTTTAAGTGAATAAAATGTTATCTCAAGAGAACAAAAATAAATACATAAAATATATTTATCATTCCAAAAAAAAAGAAAAAAAAAAAGAAAGTTTCAGTTTGGGCCGGGCATGCTGAGTCACACCTGTAATCCCAGAACTTTGGGAGGCTGAAGCAGGAGGATCTCTTGAGCCCAGTAGTTTGAGACGAGCCTCGGCAACATGGTGAAACCCTGTCTCTCCAAAAAACTACAAAAATAAGCCGGGCATGGTGGTACATGCCTGTGGTTCCAGCTACTCAGGAGGCTGAGGCAGGAAAATCACCTGAGCCCAGGGAGGTCGAGGCTGCAGTGAGCTGTGTTCATGTCATTGCACTCCAGCCTGGGTGATAGAGGGAGAACCTGTCTTAAGAAAAAGAAAAGAAAAGAAAGATAAGAGAAAGAAAAATAAAGTTTCAGTTTGGATCGGACGAACTGAAAGAGGGAAATCAGTGAGAAGTGTCGTTCACAGCAACAGGCAAGGGATTCCCTCCTGGCAGAAAGAGAAAAATCTCTGAGGGAAAAGCAGGAAGATGCAGCAAGTTACTGTCCCCACTGTGAAGAGGATGTGAGATTTTAAACATCAGAAATTTCAATTCAAGTAAGTTTGAAAGAAGCAAACAGGTCCAATAAAAGAGAGTCAATTATGCTATGAAAGCAGAGTTTTCTCAAGAGAATGAGAAAGGTCATCAATTCCCGGGGACAGAGATGCTAAATCTTTATTATTTTCCCTTTAGTGAAACTTTATTATTAAAAGCACCCTAGGAATCTTTTCATAAATTAGGTGCTACTGGTAGAAGTCTCGCTTTTTATTTTAATTTCCTACAGCAGGAATTCCAGAAGTTAAAAATCATGTTTACTGGGAGGAAAGGGGGAAAACCTAGGGAGAGACATTAGGAAGTTGAATTCCAAAAGGGTGGTCCAGAGTATCCGCAGTCACCCTCCTGTGCCATCTTCCTCTCCTTTCGTCTCCTATAACCCATCACATTGTCCTACCCTCTCACACATGTGTACACTTGAGTTTTGAGCCATACATCTTGCAAAGTCTGTCAACTGACAGCCTAATAGCATGAAAGAAGTATCTGCAAACAAGATGGTTTCAAGCCATTGCTCATGACCCCGAACAAATCAGGGTCTGGTTCCCGTTGCAGTTTGGAGTCTCCCCTTTAATCACTTCACTGGGCAGATTGATGTGACACTTATGAAATAAACTAAGAGGTCTGTTTTCCAGCTATCTACTGGTCTCATTGACTCTTTCCCTAACAGTTAAGTTGAGCTTGTCATATTTTGAGACCTAATCAATGTATAAATGAGGGGCAGCTGATATGCTGGCCTTTTCTGCTCATATTAGTTATTCATAAGGAATGCAGCCTTTTCCAGCTTTCTATCTGGTAATCATTGAGGAGTATTCACATAGCAACATGGTGAGGTTAAGAGCTAAGGCCATGGTTATCAATCTTGGGTGCACAGAAAAAATTGCCTGAGGAGTTCAGTTGTTGCCGGGGTCAGGGTGGGGGAGGTGATATTTTAATATTTTAATACCGATGCTTGGGCCTTAAACCAAACCTAATAAATTAGAATTTCTGAGTGTGAGGCTCAGGCATTTTTACAAACATCCACTGTAAAATTCTGATGTTCAATCATAGTTAGGAATAAGAAGTTATCCCAGATATTCATCCAGTTACTACTAGCCATGGAAAACATTTGATCCACAAAGCAATGTTTCCCTGGGAGAAGCATGCAAAAATGCAATTTCCTGGAAACTACTGAGCCCTACTGAATCAGTGTGACCCAGAAATCTAAGGGTATGTTTGTTTGTTCGTTTTGTTGATTTTTTGTTCGTTTGTTTTTGTTTTCGTTCTTGTTTTATTTATTTGTTTATTTATTTATTTATTTCTGAGACAGTCTCGCTGTGTCGCCCAGTCTGGAGTACAGTGGTGTAATCTCAGCTCACTGCAACCTATGCCTCTTAGGTTCAAGTGATCCTCCAGCCTCAGCCTCCCAGGCAGCTGGGATTACTAGTGTGCCCCATCATACCTGGCTAATTTTTGTATTTTCAGTAGAGACGAGGTTTTGCCATGTTTGCCCAGGCTGGTCTCGAACTCCTGAGCTCAAGCAATGTGCCCAACTTGGCTTCTCAAAGTGCTGGGATTACAGGCATGAGCCACTGCACCCGGCAGAAATCTGAGTTTCGACAAACTTCTTAGATGAATTTGAGATTCACCAACTTTTGAGAAACACTCTAAAGGACTCACAAATAGCTGCTTTGTTTTCTTACTCTGCCATTTCTAGCAGATGTTATCATTACTTGGGGAGACAGAGGGAGTCTGGGAGATCTCGGTGAGACCTAACCAATTCCTATTCCAGACATTAGTAATGAAACAGAACGGGGGGGAAAAAAACACAAAACAAAAACAAGGAGGAAATATTTTCTGCCTTAAGAAAAGAGAACTTTGGGAGGCTGAGGTGGGCGGATCACCTGAGGTCAGGAATTTGAGACCACCCTGACATGGTGAAATCCCACCTGTACTAAAAATACAAAATTAGCCAGGCGTGGTGGCGGGTGCCTGTAATCCCAGCTGCTCGGGAGGCTGAGGCAGGAGAATCGCTTGAACCAGGAGGCAAAGGTTGCAGTGAGCCAAGATTGCGCCATTGCACTCCAGCCTAGGCAACAAGAGTGAAACTCTGTCTCAAAAAAAAGAAAAAGAAAGAAAGAAGAAAAGAAAAGAAACACTACTTAATGGAGAAAATAATCACCAAGCACCCAATGAACAAGATTACAAAGCCACAAAAAGAAAAGTGCAGAAACAGGAAGGGGGTACCTTGCAGCCTGTCTTCTTGGCAAGTCATACTTCTGGAAGTTCATGTTCAGAGACTAAAAGCTACGTTTTGATTAGGAAGCATCCCTTCACAGGGCCCTACCTCAAAGCTCAAAAGTGTACTCCAGAGTTGTCTGAAAACTACAAGCAGCATGCAAGTATCTTCAACATTTTTTAGTTATATTTAGAATCATACTTTACACGGCAATTAAAGTTAAATATTCCTTCGCCTCACCTCATATTTTGTCATTTTGGCGTCCATGTTGTTCAGTTCTCTAACATCTTTCATGTAGTGGGAACAATTTTCTAGCAGTTTTGCACATAGTATTTTCAGTTCAACCACAAGGACTGTGTGATATCTAAGTGGGGAACCCCATAAAAGAGAAAAGCAACCCAAAACAAAAATAAAACTGGGACATAACAAAAAAGTACGATGGATATTTGGGGTGACAGCGTTTCTCTGGAAGCAGTACTCTACTCTCAGAAGCTCTGTTTCCACAAGGGTGGAAAAACTGTCAGTTTCCTGTGCAGTAAGCACAGTGCATGCACGCTGGAAGCAAAGGTCTAAGGTCTTACACAAATACACACAGACACACCCTCATCCCTTGTATCCTTGGGCTATAAAATGCCACCTATAATCTATAAAATACACTACATATATATCATCTACGTCATACATATTTTATATGTATGTATGTGTGTATATCTGTAGATCCATATATCTCTATCTATATTCCTCACATTCACTCCCTGTCCATCCCCAGTGGTCACTACACAAAGGCACAAGATTTGTGGAGCCAACATGAGAGGGACCGACTGCCTTAGACCAGAGTGTGGACTGTAAGATACCTCAAGAAAATAAGGAATGGGTATTATCATTATCTCCTGACTATACGAAAAATAAAAATGCTTTTCACTAGAAAGGGCTTCCCTAATGCCACAGATTTTGTATCTAGGGGCCTCTGTTACAAAAGGGACCCAAACAGCCTGACCTGGGCAATGACTCCTCTCTCATGAAGCAAGCTAGTTTCTCTTCTAAAGGCAAGAACCACCAAGATCCATTGAAAAAAAAAAAAAAGAAAGAAAGAAAGAAAGAAACTCTTGAGACAGCAAAACTTGAGCTTAAAAACTAAATGATAAGGTTGGGTACAGTGGATCAAACCTGTAATCCCAACACTTTGAGAGGCTAAGGTGAACAGATTACTTGAGTTCTGGAGTTCAAGACTAGCCTGGGCAACATGATGAAACCCCATCTCTACAAAAAATATAGACATTAGCTGGGTGTGGTGCCACGTGCCTGTAGCCTCAGATAGTTGGGAGGCTGAGGTGGGATAATCACCTGAGCCCGGGAAATTCAGACTGCAATGAGCCACGACCACGCCACTGCACTCTAGCCTGGGTAACAGGGCAAGACCCTGTTTTGGGGAAGAAAAAAAAACAACTCAAAGATAAAAAAGTCAGGGTCGGGGAGTACATTTACAGTAGAAAGCATACACATTTAAATTTTCAAAGGCGAGTAGAGAGAAACAGTGTATGTTAAATATTATTTAAGTACACAGCGCTTTGTCTTAAACTAAATCATTGGCCACAGGTGAATGTCATTACAGCCTGCTGTGGTTTAAGAAGCCCACTACAATGAGCAAATTGCCTACAATGTGATTGTATGGCTGGTGCAAATAATCGTACGGTCTATGATCCATGGACTAAAGGGGGTTTGAGTTTAAATGAAGATAGTCCACTGCTACATCCAAGCTCCTCGCTGCAGTGAGAGTCTGCTGCTATTCCTGGTATTTTCTTATATACATAGTATTAGGGGCAAAGATGTGGTGGCAAAGTGGATGTCCAAGAGAATCTTCAACTTAGATGTCCTAGGTTTCCCATATTTTGAATTCCCCATCCCTTCTAACACTGTAGTCCCTGGATCTGCAGCTCCAGATTATAGATAAACAGCTTATTTCTGATGATTACTTGTCCACCAATAGACCAAACCATTATTTTAGGATGCGGTAATTTGTAGTACTTCATAGTATGTTCAGAGCAGTCAAGTTTTTGTTGTTGTTGTTTTTGTTTTGTTTTGTTTTGTTTTTGTCATCAATTTAGTTTAGATTTGGTAACTGAATGGAATAATCACAGGTCACTTCTTTATTCAAGTCCAGGTTGTGTTTGAAATACATCTTAAACCAAGGTAAGAACAAAACAACAGCATTGCTTGGGCCTTTTTATGGGCTAAGGGATTATTAACGTTATCTCATTCATTCTTCTCACTCACATAATTAGGGAGGTGCTATTACAACCTGCATTTTTTAGCTGAGGAAACTGAAGAAATATAGAGGGTAGAAAACTTGCTTAAGATCCCATAGCTGCCATATCCATGTCAGAGCCCAGCTTCAGATACAGGCAATTTAATTCCAAAGACCCCTTTTAACCACCATATTTCTACGTCTCATCTAGAGTACACTCAGAAAAAATCATCGTAAATGCCCTAGAAAAGGCAAATATGATGTTTAAATTCACTATGATACGTTATGGGGTATTGTCTAAACAGAATATCATAGAAGCCTGAGTGCCAGGATAACCTAGAAATAGATCTCAAAGTTTCTATCTCCGTAATTGTCTCTCACATTTTGGACTTAGAGTCATGCTACTATTTTCATATTTAAAGGATTGTTTTTATATTAAAGTGATGACTGTACTCAACTCTTTCTCCCATAAGTATATTCTGTGGGGGACTCTTCAGATAGTGCTCATATGGATAATGGTGTGAAATTTTAGCCTGAGTGCTAAACAATAGGTCTATTTTCCTTGGGATAATAAAATTAATAACACTCACAGGGTCACTAGGCTCTTGTAAAACCAGTCATTGAGTCTTTCTCATTCAAAAGATACACTGCGATAATTGACCGAGGACTATGTTGTAATGTGTGTGTTTCAATAGGATCCTTACCAGAACATCAGAATAATACCAATCCTGAATAGCTTTGCCATTTGTTTCAAGGATGAGCATAGCACTTTAATTTTACAAACAGTGTGTCATTGCTACCACACTCCAGGGCAGTCCAGGACAAAGGCAGTGAAACTGAAAACACTTGAAAATTCACAGTCACCAGTCAACAGCATTAACTGAGTGTCCATGTGGTTTGGAACCACAGTAACAAAGTTTCTTTACGGAAGTTCAGTTCCAAACACCCAGTGTCATCTTGAGAGCACATCAGCCAACTTTCAGTTTGGAAAGTACAAACACCTTGAGTAACAAAACAAGAGCTCGACTTTTTTTTTTTTTTTTTTTTTTTTTCCCATGTAAGCACTGCAAGTATTTATTTTCACAGATTCTATTGTTCTTTGGTGAAAATATCATGAAATGATTCATTAGGAAAAGGAAAATATAGTGAAGAAGTTCCAGGTGCAGAGGCCTAGAGAAGTCATTTAAAGCACTGCAGTGAGCTGTTTAGCAAATGCTCTGTCCAAAGCAGCAGCCAATACTCAGCTTCTGCCTGGAGTTCCAAGCAGAACTGGGGAGGCTCTGTGCCAGAAAATACACTTTTTCAAGATAAGTGAGAAGTACAGATTTTTATGTGACAGTTACTGATGTTTAAAGTTGGCAATTACTTCAAATATGATTTTTACAAACATTGTGTAGGCCAGATTTGGCCCTTTGGTTAAAAACCCTTGTGAAAGTATTTCAGATTAAAAAAAAAAAAAAA
>NW_012119044.1:921701-980397 GCF_000951035.1 Colobus angolensis palliatus | reverse complement strand
AAAAAAAAAAAAAGAAAAAAAAAAAAGAAAAGAAAGCTAAGTTGTCTGGCACCTGCTAAGTGCCAGGCATTGTTCTATATGCTACTGTATAAAGTAGAATGAATTATTTCTATTGCACAGATGGAGAAACTAAGACAGAGATCAAGCAATAGTCCTATGACCACTCAGCTAGTGTATTCATCTAAGTCTGCCTGTCTTCAAAGCCTATGTTTTCCCCCCGATACCCATCCTTGACAAGTTCCAGATAGATAGAAACAGAATTGGAGGACAATTTCAGTATATATAACTGTCTGAAATAGAATTTGATATAAAAACAATGTAAAATATATGGGATTTACCATCTGCAGAAAAAATGACAGAGAAATGGTTGGTCACATAAATATGGTATCAGGGTGCTTGTTACCTCTAATTAGATATTTCAAATGGTATCAAGGAATCTAAAACATAACTAGCTCAAGTTCTTTAAACTGTGAGCTAAATAAACATTTAACATTGTAGAGCACTCTTTTACATAATTGAATAGTACCTAGAAAACCCAAACACAAAAGAACCAAAGACGAAGCATCAATTTTTGTAACACCTTCCATGGAAAAGGTGCCCTGGTGTGTTACCTTGACATTTAATTGCATACAGACGGTCCTGACTTAAAATAGTTCAACTTACAGTTTTTTGGCTTTACCACGGTGCAAAGTGATATGCATTCAATAGAAACCATACTTTGAATTCTGATCTTTTCCCAGGCTATCAATATGCAGTAGGATATTCCCTCGAGATGACAGGCAGTGGTAGTGAGCTGCGGCTCCTAGTCAGTCACGCCACCATGAGGGCAAACAGCTGAGACTATACAATGCACTGTGTTGCCAGAGCTTTTTGGATATTGTATTTTGTGTTTTTGCATCCCATCATGTATACAACATGCCCATCTGTGTCTCCTGATTCTGGTACAGTATTCAGTAAATTAGATGAGATATTCAACACTTTACTTGAAAAGGCTTTGTGTTAGATACTTTTGCCCAGCTGTAGGCTAACATAAGTGTTCTGAGCACATTGAAGGTAGGTGCAGCTAAGTTACGGTGTTCAGTAGGTTCGCTGTATTAAATGCATTTTCAATTCCTGACATTTTCCACTCAGGATAGGATGGGTTTATCAAAAGGTCAACCCACCCATTGTAAGTTGAGGAGCATCTGTATTCTGGTCTATTATGAGTTAATGAATTCACTCTTCCGGAGGACAGAAAGGCATATTAGGCCTTAAAAATCTGCTTTAAAAAAAAAAAAGGAAAAAAAAGAAAAAAAGATGTGGGGTCTCACTCCGCTGCCCAGGCTGTGCAGTGGTAGTATCATCGCTCACTGCATCCTCCCACCTCAGCCTCCAAAGTAGCTGGGATTATAGGAATTAGAGGATTATAGGAAAAGTTATTCCCATTTAACTTTTAATGGTTTGTACAGATGGGGTCTCATTATGTTGCCCAGGCTGGTCTCAAACTCCTAGGCTCAAGGGATCCTCTCGCCTTGGCTTCCCAAAGGACTGGTCATTAGTTATCATGCCTGGTCATTAGTTAAAACCATTTTACAGCTTCTCCCTCCATGTTCATGGAACATTCTTCAGAAACATAGCAACAAACAGCCCAAGGAGATCTTCTCAGGCATATATATATATGTATGTCTTATAAATTCAGTTAACATGAATTAGTCCCCAGAATCCTATAACTCCTAAAAGAACTACTGCAAATGAGCTTCTAAGTCCTAAGTGTAAGGACTTGTCGTGGCTGTACAGACCTTTCCTAGCATTCCACTTAGCCCAGTCTGGAAGTTTATAATCCCTTGACAGCAATGGGGTATGCACTGTCCCTTTTATAACTGTCATTACTATGCCACTTTACTTCATTCTCTCAATTAATATACCATTGAGCTTCTTCTTCATCCTTTTCCTCTATCCAAGCATCAATTTAAGCTGCATAGAAATAAAATACTGTTTATGTTACAAATCATAAACATTTATTTCATAAAATATATATTTAAAATTATCTGACCGTACATTATACTTCAGTTTCACATCATACATGCATTTTTATGAGAATTTCAAGTATTCTCATATAGGAAAAATAGGACAAGGTTTAAGTAGTCAGTGTAACCCATATAATTCCACAACCACTCTACCCAGCTCACCCATGGCTCACACAGGAGACGTGAATTTGTAGTTGAATTAGTCTCAGATCTCCTATACGTCTCATGGTTTAAGCATCTCACCATCAGAATGACTCTGGTGTTTAAAGAGAAGTATTTTTCATGCTGCTTCTCATTACATGGTTCTCAACACAACCTGTCTACATCCCCTACTTCTCATCTAAAAAGCAAAATATTCCACTGTTAGAGGAAAAACTAGCTGTATTGCATCTTACTGAGGAATGGTATACTGGTCTCAACTATAAGGCTTACTGGGGATTTTCAGGAATTCATCATTTCTGATATTCACCTTAAACACTGACTTTTTGACCTGGCTCCCCAATGGGGTCTGATTCCATGGAAATGCAAATTAGATAATGGCTACTTAATTTTGGTTGGATTCCCTTCTCTACTCTCATAGGTTTGATCACCTTGCCCTGTTGCTCTGTATTCTGTCAACCAATGCTGTCTCAATTTGCATTCACTAAGGATGACCAGGCTAAAATAAATACATCTAAATTAATGACTGAATAGTAAAACTATAGTTTACCAATAACATAAAGAGCCATAGATTCTCTTCTTTTGCCTGTTTATATTGTTTAATGTATCTCTCTCCACTTGCTCTCTGAGTCTGAGCAAGTTACTTGGACTCCTTGTGTCTCAATTTCCTCCTATGTACATAAGGATCATAATATGTCCTGCTTTATTATGACAATTGAATGATTTAATACACAAGAAGCATGATTTAAAACCCAGAAGCATGCCTGGCACATGGTAAGCAATATTTTAAAATTAGCTAGTATTATTGCTGTTTTCTATTTTAAAAATATACTGAACGGTGTTTTAGGTTCTAGGAGGCAAAGATGCAAAAGGTAAGATAGTGATCTTTCCTTTAATATGGTAATAAGGATAGCTGAAAGTTCAGTGGGAAAGAAAAGCAAAATCAATAACTATGATTCAAAAATGGCCCTCTATATATGCCTTCTTAGAATATCATCTAGATTTTTCAAATAGGTAGGCTTCCAACCCATTTTTCAGCTCCATCTGTATACCGTGTGCAACAAGTTTAACTTTTCTTTCATTTATTTTATGCTACCAGATTTGTTTTCCATGAAGCACTTCCATGTAGAATTAAGTTAGAAGTAAGTTCATAGGTTATAAAACACAACAGGTTTTTCAAGTAACCTTCTTTGAATACGGCCCCCCAAATTTCTAAAGATAATAGTTATAAATAAAGGAAAAGATATTTTAGAGGATGACAAGAGAAGATGATAGTGAATAAATACTTTCCAAAAGGACAAAAAGACATCAGTAGGTCACAGCAAACATAACTAAAAGGATACAAGATAGAATTTAAAGGGGAGAGAATGTAAAGGGGAAAGATCTTTTCAAGTGCTCTAAGTCAAGGGGGTCCATTTATAGCTTTGGGCTTAATTTAATAACTTTAAGCAAGAACACTTAACTATCTACAAGAAGGACCAACAGCATAAATCAGATATCAGTCCACATATTTCAAGATCAAAGCTGTAAAGCAAAATGATTTGTAGCAGCACTCAAACAGCTCCAATATATTATAAGTATTTTCAGAGAATACTTAAGCATATTAGTTATCCAAATTAGGATTTTGTTATTGTTGATGGAGCAAAAAGAAAAATACATGCTATTGGGACTTTTTTTTTCCTTCTCACCTACAGGATACTTTCAGTGAATTAAAAGCTTTCTCCAACATACTTTAATGATAGATTACTCACATAAATCTAATTCATTGGAAAAGTCCTAAATATATAAATTATTAGAAAAACATCCAAATTTCCAAATTGCTAATGCTTTTTTTTTTTTTTTTTTTTTTTTTTTTTTTTTTTATTACTCTGTCGCCCAACCTGGAGTGCAGTGGCATGACCTCGACTCACTGCAACCTCAGTCTCACAGGTTCAAGCAATTCTCCTGCCTCAGCCTCCTGCCTGGCTGAGGCAGGATGCCACCATGTCTGGCTAATTTTTGTATTTTTAGTAGAGATGGGGTTTTGTCATGTTGGCCAGGCTGGTCTTGAACTCCTGACCTCAGGTGATCCATCTGCCTTGGCCTCCCAAAGTGCGGGCATTACAGGCGTGAGTCACCATGGTCGGCCCCAAATTGTTAATTCTTACTGAAATAGTGTCACTTTTACCAGCATTACAATTTGCATCAAATCATGAGATTTCTCCCACAAAGAAGCTAAGAACCATATTCTAGTACCAAATACAGGACAACCACATACACATTTGTTATTAGTATGCATTTTCTAGATTATGTATTCCTCTAAGGTCATATTTAGGCATTTTTTAAGTTCCAATAAAACTATATACTACTCCACTGTTGGAATTATCTTTTAAAACCTCATTTTCTTGTCATTTTACAAACCTCTGATGTCGCCACAATTTTAAAAAATTTATTGAAAACAGCATTCATGCACGAAGACACCATAATCAGCATGCCTGTGTTTTTTACATCCATGAATGACTGCGAAGGTTTTCCTGTCTTTCCCCACAGCTAAGTTTATTGTTCATTTGCTATTATGCTGCCAGTGTACCATAAGGAATAGAACTAAGCTGTCTTCGCATGTAATTTGTCGGAGGGTTTCCTCAACTAAGTTGATATGATTCTCATAGACAGCAGATACCCACTAAAAGTCATTTTAAATACATGGTATATTAATTATTTTAGATTGAAAGCAACATATTTTTAAAGTCCTCAATATATGGAAGGTTAGAAAAAATTCTAATAATGAGAAAAATTTCCAAAAACTTCTTCCTGAAAGTGCCACATTACTTCAATTTTTATGTTGTTTTCCTACAGCACATTAAAAAATTAAGATTCCTGAGTCAACATGGTTTGAGCACCAAAGTTGGTGCCAGACTGTGAGGGTACAGTTCCTGACTCCACTCCTTTCTAACTATATGAACTTAGCAAGTAATTTAACTTCTGTGCCTGAGTTTTCTCATCTACAAAATGTAGATATTGATAGTACCTGCTCACCTTCATTTAATTTGTGAGAACTGATGTATGTAAACACTCAGAAAGGTGTCTGACACAGAGAAACCACTCATTACATATTTTTGTTGTTATTTACTTTACTAACAATATATAAGTTCACGCTATCTATATTGCTTTTGTTCAAAAGCTTTAATTAAACCTATCTGCAAATGCCTTAGATTTGATTCTGGTTTTCAGTAGAACTTTATTTATTTATTTATTTTTGAGACGGAGTCTTGCTCTGTCGCCTGGGCTGGAGTGCAGTGGCCGGATCTCAGCTCACGGCAAGCTCCGCCTCCCAGATTTACGCCATTCTCCTGCCTCAGCCTCCCGTGTAGCTGGGACTACAGGCGCCCGCCACTTCGCCCAGCTAGTTTTTTTTTTTTTTTTGTATTTTTTAGTAGAGACGGGGTTTCACCGTGTTAGCCAGGCTGGTCTCAATCTCCTGACCTCGTGATCCGCGCGTCTCGGCCTCCCAAAGTGCTGGGATTACAGGCTTGAGCCACCGCGCCTGGCCTTCAGTAGAACTTTTAACAATAAATTGAAAAATTACAGTAGAGATAAATGGACAATTAGACAGCCTTACAGCTAATCAAATGACATCTGGCAGTCATTGACAACTAGAAATAAATCTTTAGTAAAATAAGTGCTCTAACTTTAATTCTACCTTATTTGATAGTATGATCAACAACAAAACCAAGGTTGTAAAAAGATTTTTCCAAGTACATACAAAACAAAAATCTTAGAAAAACAAACATTACACTAGATGACAGAATCATTATTCAAAAAGATTTTAACCAAAATGATTACATTTAAATCAATACTGATAAATGTAAAGCTGCCAAGTTCAAACAACCTATGGCATAAGCAGAGGATAAAAGATAAATGATTTCAAGCAGTTCAGATAAGATTTTCATAGAATATGAATTCAATATGAATAAACATTATGTTACTTTCAAAATACTAAATGTGATTTTGAGGTGTGTTAATTAGGACAGACACCCTAAATAACAATTCTAATAACCTCATTATTTCTCGACTGGGCAGAATACATGTAAAGTTTTGGCTCTGAGTGATACAGTTAATGAAAGAATGGGTCCTTCACAGTCTTGGTGAAACATTACCTGGCTGAAGGATCTAAAACAGAAACATTTCAAATAACCTCCTTCAGTTATTTGAGGAGTATCCCAGAACAGGATTTGTACTCATTCTTTACAGGTTCAGAAGGCAAAATTAAATTGAATTACAGGAAATTAGATTTTTGGCTCAAAATGAGAAAATATATTCTCACACATAAAGCTACTTAATGGACTCTTGTGAAGCATGGAGTCTCTAGTTTCTGGAAATCTTAGAAAAATCTCTATAATGATTTTTTAATTCACTTAGTCAATCAACAAGTATTTATTGTTTTGCTACATTTTGCAGAGCAGTGTGTTAGATCCAGTGAATAAGATAATGAATAAAGAAGGACATCAGCATTGACAGTGCTCACTGCCAGCCTGACACTGCCCTAGACACTTTGAAACACATTTTCTCACTTACCATTATATAGGTATACAGATACGGGTCTATCTATACCCTTACATAGATATATTACCATCTTTATTGAAAACACTTCTCTGTGCTTACAGAGGGATCTTTACAAACTAAACATACCTTTGAAACACCTGCTTTAAAAATATTTAATTACTTCCCATTGCTCCTAGAATAGATATCACTTAACATGGCCTATAGGATTCCGAGTTCCACCTCAGATGCACTCCAATCTTCTCCCTCACCCCCACCATTCTCAGACACTGCTAACCCCCCAAGCTATTTAAAATCTATTATCATTTCTCACAGTGCTATACACTTCCTCTTCATAGCACTTACCATATTCTAATTTTATGTTTGTCGTGTCCCTAGTTATTTAGTATATTTCTCCTCCACTAACCTGAACATTCCAGAAAGGAGAGACTATGTCTGATTTTGTTTGTTCTAGGAGACAATAAATCATCTTGACAATGAGGACAGGTGAGAACAGATCACCTGGGTTTGAATTGTTGTTTTGCTACTTACTACCTTTGTGTCTTTCACAAGTGCTTAACTTCTCTGTTCCATAATTTCCTCAGTCATAAAAGAAGGTTAGTAATAGAACCTGTTGTAAAGATTAAATGAGCTCACACGTGTAAAACACTTGAAACAGTGCCTCATAAATAGACATTCCACCATCAGTGTTATCCACTATTAACATGACTTGTTTGCCATTGTACTCCAAAGCTCCACATGGGGTCTGGCACATGGAAGGTACTTAATAACATTGGTTGAATGAATGAACGCTCAAACTGACACGGACAAATTATAGGAGATGAATTTTGGCTTCACACCAAGGACTATAAGAGTCCAAAGACTACCGGGATATGCTTCTTATTATACCATGCTCTCAACTATATAACATGAGAAAGACAACAACCACAGGTTATTGGGGTATAGAGTCCGGAACAATTAATTTGATTGGGAGAGTCAGTCAAGATAATCAGAAAGGCAAATGTAAGCTTGCCTTTAAGAATAAGTAGGATATTACCAGGCAGAAACAAAAATAAAAGGCATCATCAGCAAACAAAAAAACAAAACCAACAAAATACAACACTGGCAAGGACATCAAGGTAGCAAACTATTTGGAGAATCCTGAGTAGTATGAGGTGAGTGAACATAGGTTAAATGGTTAAGTCATAAAGGTAGAACATGAGTAAATTAGAGAAAAGCCTACACAAATGCTGAGAAATTGTTCTGAAAAAAATGGAAAGTCATCAAAGCCTTTATACAAGCCACAATCTTTAGAGGTGTTTGTTTTTGTATTTGCTGTTTAACTTATTCTACAAAGATTTGATAGTTCACTCAACACAAGCACTCATTTGAAGCAACTTTGAAATAAATCATTTAAACAAGGTAAGATGAGGGCTTTATAATAACTCCATGAATGGCAATGGGAATAGAAAGCAGAAAATAGGAAGCAAAACTAATTGCCCATAAACAAGGGATTGGATGTGTTAAGTCTGGTACATATAGTAGAATATAAAACACTTTGATATGCAAATCAAGCATAAAGAATACCTAACTATATAAAAAAGTGTATTCCCTTAAACAAAAAAGTAGGCTCTAAAAGTATTACAGTATGAGTTTCTATTAAAAATGTTATTAATAAATATATCTTATACAAATTTGTCTTTTTTAAAACAAAGACTATATGCCAAAATATTGCTGGTTATTTTCTTTGGTTGGCAGAATTAGCATATTTTAAAAATTGTTTTCTTCTTTTTGTTCTTTTTTCCCCTAGGATTTCTCCGATGAACATAAAATGCTTTTGTGAAAAAGAAAACATGATAAAACATATTGAAAAAAAGTAAATGTAGGTGAAAATGTCAATAAAATTCTGGTTTGTAGAACCACCAAACCTTGGAAAAGTTTAATAAGACCACCAGGAAGAAGAAGGGGAAGTTTCCAAACTGATTTCACATGCAAGGAGGGCAGGCCAAGGAAATAGGTAAACCATGGAAGTACAATCAGTCCCATCTAATGGATATTCTACCTGGGGCTTTTACTTTAGGTGGCTCAGAAGCATCTGAGTGTTAGACCAAGCAGAAAGATAACTCCAGAAGAAAGATTTAATAGTGTCACGTTTATGTAGTTGATTGATCTAAAACTTGGTTGATGACAAATCACCTGGGACAACAGCAAGAAAAGTTGCGTTCCAACCCACCAAAGTCCCACTGCTTTCTGAGCTGCAAGTATCATATCACTTGCTTTTGATTTTAAACTTAATTGTTAAATATCTGCAAAAAATACTAAGATGCTGAAAGCAAGTTAATTTATAGAAAGAGTACGGAGTATTACATCAAATGAAAGCATCAATTTGAAAAGGCACAGACAGAAATACATTTGCTTCATCACTGCACTTTGAGTATTTTTACAAAATTGGGCATTGTGACTTTTCATTACCATTTATCTATATATAGTTTAAATTTACATCTCTATCCTGGACCTCTCGCCCTTTCTCTAGTTTCATTTTCCTCACTATCTACAGGACAATTATTTGGACACTCTTTCTCTGAATCTATTATCACCCCTTCCTAACATATTCTTTGCCAACTATCCTCCTCATTACCACTTATCTTTGAGGTTGTCTGCTGTTTGTTAATGGAGTCTAGCATTGTCTTTCGGAAAAAAAAATCAACTGTGTCTCAGTCATTTGTCCAAAATTCAATCTCATAGAATATGGGAAGCTCCTCCTTGTGTAGTCTTTCATGGCTTAAGGACAAGCCAAGTTTGACTTTAAAATGGCCTATTAATATCACTACTTAGCAACCGAGTTTTAATGTAAAATCTTTTAGAAAAATCTTTACTACAGCAAAAGGAATATGTAACTTCTGCTGTTCTTATAGATTTTAATGGATTTTTAATCTACCAATAGTAGGCTATAAATTCAAGCTCAAAGGAAACACAAGTGCAACTCAATGGGAAGTTTTATTGGATTGCTTACAGAGAATTATAGTTATGATCAAAAGCTGGGAGTGAACAAAGCCTGAATGCTTCTCTTTTCTTTTCAAGTAATGTGAATGCTTCATTTCTTCCTGTGCACTTCCTAAGCTAAAATTTAAATGAACAAGGCAAAGAGCCAGAGTTAGGTAGCATGAGAACAAAGGAGGAAAAGCAAAGTTTTGGAAAATCCACAAGTGACAAAGAGCCCCCTGCATAATCAATTTTTGAAATATTTATATCGCAGTATTATTGTTTATCCAATCTATTTTTATTCTTTATAATAAATAGCAAATGATATATCTATTATGTATAGACTGTACAGAGGAACAAAATTTGTCAAGCAACAAGTATTTATTCAGTATTTAAAAGTGAAAAAAAGAAGGCATTATTTTCTAAAACAATGGGTGAAGATTTTAAAAAGAAGTACATCTGAACTGAGCCTTAAAGAGTGAGTAACAGTAAGTAGAAATACGGAAAATAGTTAAGTCAACATAAAAATAACCTGGAAATCAAGTGGAAATCAAAAAAACAGTAGAAAAATGCAAAGTATGGATAAAGAGTAACATAGTCGACTATAGCATCAAGGACAAGGCCAAAGCAGAGTCTTAAACATTAGACTAATAAGTTTAGATGTCATTCAGTAGGTCCTTCAGGGAACCATTTCTGAGCAGGGAAGTAACAAGACCAGAGCTGTGATTTAGGAAGATTAATCCATTTGTACTAATGAATTACAGGAAGAACAGGCTTGGGGCAGGAAAATCAGGTGAAATGTAACCAAAACGCTCCAGATGAGATGATGATCTATACATTGTATCCTCTAATGAAGTAGATGTGTAGTTATGGAAAGTGATTTCTAAAAATGATTTGTTGCAAAATAATATCCCATTATCTTCAGTGATCATGTCCAAGATATATTCCACCAGAAAACATTACCTACAAGGACAGAAATCCTAAATTGAATGCCCTATCTCAGTTACCATATCCCATCTAATTTTTGCTACAGTAACTTTTTCCCTTGTGTGTGTCTGTCTCTCATTGGCAATTATTGGAAACTTCCTCAGTAGTCAGGGCTTTGTGATGGCTGTTAGAACTTGATTTTCTATTCAAGTATAGGCATTCAGCATCCAGAGTCTCTCCCTGCCTCCTCACTGCTGAAATATTGACCTGTTCTCCAATACTTGAAAGGCCTAAGAGCCAAGGATCTACCCATATTAAATAAATCTTCATTCATCCTTTAATTTCTTAAGTTGGAAACTTTGGAATTCTTCATTTTTAAATAAGAGAGTTCTTTCTCATATTTAAGTAAGAAGTGATATTCATGACACATATGCTTTTCTTGGGGTACTGTTGATAGGTGATTTGAAATATCAACTCTAATACTGCGTCAACCGTGAATAGTACTAAATGAGTAGATGGTTTCCAACCAGGCATCCCAAGTAAGTATGAGTATTCTTAAGTCTCATCTGGGAGGTCTCAAATTAACATCCAATTATTCCTCAGTGGAAGTTTGATACTGCTTTCAAAATCAGATGTTTGTATCTGGGGAAGGTAATATAGCAAAGCCCACAATTCCATATATAGCAGTTGTTTTTTTAGTTTGTAGATTCTAATTCTTACCCTCAGACCCCTCATTTCATTTTCTCAGTAAAGTCATATTGTGTCTTCTTTCTCATTGACTCTATGCACTATTTTTGTCCTATGATAATTTGATATAAATCATTTTATGTATTTATGCTTTATAAAATCATGAAATCGAGACATTGTCCAAATATTAGGACACAAGTTCCCATATTTAGACACATTCCAAATTTTAAGCTTACCAATGGCAGATACCCTGTAGCTCTTACAATAGGAAAAGAAGGGCTCCTATGTGGCAGAATAAAAATATATGTTAATTCAAAATAAGAAATTCAGAGAAGGATATAATTACCTTGCAAGTATGTGTTTCCTTTCATACAGACAATGAGAAAAATAAAAAAGTTTCACGTATTATTCACTGTCCCAGTCACAAATTTGTGCTTCTTTTAGACAAAGGTGAGAAATTTTATAGAATATAGTAACCAAAATAGCATAGAAAACACAAAGTTAAGCCTGAGTTTCACAATATCAAGAATTATACAAATACATAAATATTACCCAGAAGTTCTTATACTGGAAAAGGATCCGCTAAAGAAAGAAGACCCTGTGTCATTTCCAAACTCCAGAATGTCACTTTTGGACACATACATATATATGTTTATAGATGGAGGGATTATCTAAACTCTGTTCATAAAATCTTATCAGGGTAAAGGAGATATCAGATGCAATAGATGCATTCCTACTATGAAGACACAAAATATTTCTTAAAAACCTAAAAGGAGGTCTCCCGTTTTGGAAAGCCCTGTCCAATTGCTCTTTTCTTATGATGGAATTGTAGCAAGATGTGGAAAAGGTGGCTTAGGAACTCAGGGGATTTTACTAACTACTGGGGCTCTATGAAGCCCCATGACATTCAGTGTCAGTGACATCACGTGACACCACAAACATTCTCTGGTCTCTGTGATTCAGATCATATTTGGAGTCATTGTTGGTAGCAAAAGACTCTTAGATAAGCTTGGTATTTCATCCAAGATGCCATTAATTTGAGGACAACCCAATATTTCATGTGTCACCAGGAAAAAATACTCTGGCAATTAAATTATGATAAACCATCAATTTAAGATGCATCCCAATCTCATAGGATAAAATGTGCTAAACGTGTCTTAAACTAGTGGATTATGGTATAACCTCTTTATATGGATTACAGCAACTCCAAGAAGAGAAAGCTTATGATTGGGAGAAAACAGAACCAAATAAGATAGAAAATAACCTTCTTTTAATTAAGATAAAAGTGGAAAAAAAAAAAAAAAAAAGAGAATGAGGATTATGTTCTCAAAAATTATATGAATTTCTTCTTCTTTTTTTAAGAGGTGGGGTCTTGTTATATAACCATGGCTGCAGCAATCCTGGACTCAAGGAGTGGCTGGGACTATAGGCACGCACCACCGCCCCGGCTTTAAATTCTCCCTTTTCCTGCCTTGTGTGAGTGAGATAAGCAGTAGCCATGAGAAGATCTTAGAGGAAGAAAGTCAAAGAGGATGATAATGATTTGAGCTGCTTCACTGTTTGGCCCCAAAGCCAGGCAGACCTCATAGTTCTAGAAGCCAGGATCCTGGTTTTAAGCAGTGTCAATAATTTTAGCGTTTTGTTCTTTTCCTGAGTCAGCACTTAGTTTCCATGATTTTTACATGAGTTGTTTGGTTATGGGGTCTTTAATTTGGGTTGAGGATTTAGTGTCTTGGGAGAGTCTGCTGCTTCTGCCAAGGCTTCCTGCTGCTCCAGGCCGGTTTAGCTGTGTGACCGCTGCTTACCATCAGCTGACAGAGCTTCCAGTTCCTGTGCTCCAGCCTTGTTCCCTGGACACCTACTACAGCCAATAGCTAGACATTCAGCACCTGTCTGACCAGACACTTTCCTACAAAGGTGATCTGCTGCTTTGTATGCACGAGCTTCCACATATTGCTATATTCTGCTCCAATGTCCTACTCCTTGTTGGTGATTTTCTTCAGTTCTCAGTGACCAGCCTTGTCCATTGTCCCAGTGACAACTGGGCCCTGATTCTGTCAGGTACAACAGATATTTTCAGATAGCTAGAGATGGCAGGGAAGGATTAAAGTATTTCATTTGTTTAGCCTATGTGTCCTAGATATGGTAAAATGATGAACTAGAGAAAAGCAAAACTATCCAGTATTGGGAAAAGAACATTTCAGAGGCAGTGAGACTTCTCTGGGGAAGATCAAAGCTCTATCATACAGAATTCAGATCAGGTTTAATCTCAAACCAAGATTCCAGGAAAGTTATGAAGAGGAATTTCTAATTAAGGATTATAAGTAAAACCAATACGATGAAAGACAAATTATTAGTGAGAAAAGTACTGTATTGTAGCTTAAAGCTTACTTTACAAGGTAGAATATTTGCTACTATTTAGTTAAAACTTTATAAGCAGGTAAGTCAAATATATTAAGAATCATTCCTATTCACAATGCAAAAAACTGAGACAGGGAAGCTAAGCAACTTATTCGTTTGGAAATGATAAGAGTTTGTAAGAGCCAGAATTGAACAACAGTTCTTCCGACTCATAGGCTTATGCTTTTCCTATTGCCACTAGCGGGTAGGTTTTCAGATTAATGGACAAAATTTATGCTTAGGTTAGAACTAAATTATTTTGAATTTCATTTTGTCACTTTTCTTGTTGAATAAATAAAATAACAATAGAATGTTCTAAAAAATCACTTTTAACCCTGTAGGAATATAATAGGATAACTACTTGATACGGTGTGTTTTCCTGAACCAGATGAAGTATCTTTGAAAGCAATTCATCAAATGCAGTTCTTGTAATATGGTTGGCATACAATTAACGTTGATTTTATTATTTTATCTTTCTATAGATTACAATAAATGATCATGGATGAAATATTGAATTTTAAACATGGCCATGAAATTATGACATATCAAAATATTGCTTTTCAAAATCAAAGACACATCCTGCTGCCTTACAAATGCAAATTTAAAGTGCTTATCAATGGGAGAAAAGACTGACAATTAACATGGAAACGAACCACAACATTCTTGGGCTCAGATAGAAATTTACTAGTTTTTCATTCTAAATGAACTCACACTGTATAGATTCCTATGATCCCCTCTGCAAGCTCAGCAACTGTCATTCATCTTCCCTGCCCTCCAGCCTCTTCCCCTAGGTAAAGGAAAGCAGGTATGTTTGAACCATAGCCTACAGAGCAGCCCATATCTGCCACCATATCTGTTGCTCCTCTTGCCATTATTTCTTTTTATGTGTCTTTTATATGTGTCTCTTAAAGAAAAAAATTAAATAGAGAGTAAATGTATGGAACACAAATTATTAATGCAGGCTAAAATAATAGGCATCTCATAAAATACTTCAGTTCTGTTCTAGTATAGTCTAAGGAAGTTTAAAAGCACATAACAGCTTAAAACCAAAGACAGATGCACACACACACAAAACTATAGCTCCATATATCCCAGCAATGACAACAATAAAAACCCCAAACAAACAAATAAACAAAAACAGAACCTGCAGGAAGACATTAAGAGGCTGAATGTAATCACTCGATTTGGAAACTGACCAGGACACTGCAGTTAAAATCCTCTTGCTAGAAAGGTTCTGAGGAATCCTTAATGACCACAAATGGCTAGAACCTCATGTCCACACCTCATCTGAAAGATGATAACAACCAGCAGTAAGTCCTCCCCACCACTACCGAGGGACTGAAGTCAATCCTGACTCAGAGACTAAAGGGCCACCTACAGAAATTGACAGAAACATTTGCTATCCTTGGCTGCCTTTGCAAACTGGTTTACATGAAGCAAATGACTGAAATATCTCAAGTATCACTACCACATTTTAATAGAAAATATAGTGATCTTATTCCTCATCTCTATAAAGGAATATAAATTAATGCTATGCACTCTCTTTGAACACAAACTGTTCAATCCTTGTGTTTGGCTAATATTGAGTAATGAATTTGTACATATCAGTGAGGCATTAGATGGTTATTGTTTAATCTATGTATGCCCACTATCACACTAACTTATTTTAGCTTTTTATATTTTTCAAGAAACTGACTCAAGTGCGATAATTAAAATACATTACAGTAGTGCAAGTGAAATTTGGAACACTGCCAACGTTTTCAAGAACTTATAATTTTCTTTTTCAGAGAAAAAAAGTAGTTTTGACATCTTTGTGCAAAACAGTCACTAACAGTCACTTACAATTTCAGGAAAATCACTGTTTTAATCATGACCTTTCAGCTGTCCTTGATTGAAAAAAAATTGGCCACCTACAGAAATAATTCTGTTGGGCCCTCATCCCTCTGCTGATTGATGGCCTCATGTGGCTCTACATGTTCACAATTATAAATAAAACTATATAAAAGTGGCAGAGCTTAGCTTGCATCCAACCAGATAAGGATAAAACAGTTCTAACTGACAATAAAAGGAACTTTAAGTGACATCTTTCCCATGTACTATAGCAAAGTCAAATGGTAAATTTTTCTCTGATTAAATGTGTATTATTTTGGTCACCATTCATTACAACCATTAATTTAGCATCCATTGTGTAAAGGGCACTATATCATACTCTGTGGGGGGTGATGGAAAGTGGATAAAACAGCTTCTGTATTTAGAGAATCTATTATCTGATGAAATACTCAACCAGCTAACATATAATAAACATGGAACCCATACATACAACATGCAGGTGTCTCTATCTATCTATCTATCCATCTAGATATGTGTGTGTAAAAACTAGATTTGGTTCAATAGATTGATATAAAAATGTATGCTTATACTTGGGAACAACATATCTATATATTTAAACTTTTATAAATATATGTGTAATTTGTCACATCAGGAAACTTTTTACTAAAACATTAGAAGGCCTAATATGCTAGTCCATGAGCTTTTCAACGGAAATGAAACAAAGATTCATCCTACTAGTTAAAGGTTTCCTACCTACTGTATAAGCAACAAAAATAGAGCTGGAACTCAGGACTCCATTAGACATCTATTGAAGCTCTGCGAGGCTGGAAAGCTTTTAGGAGTTCAGCATAAATCATTTAATATGTCAAAAAAAAAAAAAAGACTTCAAAATATACTCCCTTTGTATTCAATTTCTATGAGTGATCTCCAATTTACAATCTTATGTTCAACCCAGAAATTGAATTAATCAATACAATTATCTTTTGGAAATCACTTTTGTCAATTACCGCAGTTCATAAACTAGAAAGGAAGACTGAGATTCCTTAGATAGTAAGCTTGGTGACAAGATTCAGCTATACTATGGGGCTGATTAAAATGGTCATGGTAAAGGTTCCAATATTGTGTTTGAGGGATCACAAAAATTAAGCGATTCTTTTCCCTAAAACGTAAAGCAATTATCTACTAGTTTCAATCCAAAATAAATTGTTTCTGAAAAAAAAAAAACCTAGAAAAATATTTCTAGGATCGGATCACGAATACTAATGAAAAACATTATCACATGACATTCTATATTGAGTCATCTATTTTAAACAAGTAAACTTGTATTTCTGGAAGTCACTAAATTTTTCATAATCATCAATTTTTAAAAATTCAGTCTATTTTCTGTTGTGGAAAAATTCTTAGTAATGTTCTAGAGTCACAGTTTCAACATAAAAACTACAAGAGAACTGAGGCAATTATTCAATTATTCAGCTAATTTAGGCCCAAACAATACTTTCTCATGAAGTGGTCAAATAATTAGGGCAAAAGGTTTTTTTGTATTAATCATCTTGATCATACATATTTCCGTTGTACATATAACAACCTTTGGCAAATTTAACATTAAGAATGGAAAGAGAAGAACTCAATATATCTGCCTAACTAGAATTTTGTAAGTTACTAAATAAAAGAGAAAATATTAGACCTATGTGTTCCAAACTGCATGTCCCTCTTGTCTACATACGCTGAATACCCCCCCTCTTATGGAGTTAAGTCAAATTTGAGAAGAATATACAGAATTTTATGAATCTGAAAAGTCTATAAATCCTAAAATTCAACCAACATTTTCAATCAATTAAAAAAACACATTGATGTTAAGAATTAATTAAAAACAACTTAATACTCTTAAGAAACATCCTAATTGCTTATATAGTCTCCATACACAAACTATGTGCCTGTGTGCATGTGTGTGAGGGTATGCATGTTTGTGTGTGTGTGTTTTGAAACAGGGTCTCATTCTGTTGCCCAGGTTGGAGTGCAGTGGTGTTATCTTGGCTCACTGCAACCTCCGCCTCCCAGGTTCAAGCGATTCTCCCGCCTCAGACACTGGAGTAGCTGGAATCACATACCTGCGCCACCACGCCTAGCTAATTTTTGTATTTTTTAGTAGAAATGGGTTTTTGCCATGTTGGCTAAGCTGGTATTGAGTTTCTGGTCTCATGTGATCCGCCTGCATCAGCCTCCCAAAGTGCTGGGATTATAGGAGTGAGTCACCACACCTGGCCCATTAACTGTGAATAAGTATTTATTTGGTTTGTGCCCAGCTTTGTGCTATCTGCTGTGAAGCACATGGTTCTGAAGTAGCTGAAGATCAGTTTGTAATAAAAAAAAAAAAATCATATATAAATAACACTCACAATGACATGATAAAACAGTAACAACGCACAAAAAGAAAACAGTATTGAGTTAGTGCTGAGTTAGAATTCCCATGAATTACCATACTATTGTAATGTATTTTACTGAAATAAACTCTATGGACCGGTCCTGTATATACAACAGCATTTTCTAAATGGAGAAACTAGAGTAGCACAAGAGATAAAGGTAACTTTTTAAGGCGGGGTCAATCAGATGAAGAAGCCACATGCTTTATATTTTACCACAGTCTTCAACCAATCCATCTCACTGCTTAAAGGCACTTCTCTTGTTTATATTCAAACATTAGAGCCAGGCACGGTGGCTCACGCCTATAATCCCAACACACTGGGAGGCCGAAGAGGGCTGTTCACTTGAGCCTGGGAGTTCGAGACCAGCCTGGGCAATATTGCAAAACTCCATCTCTACAAAAATACAAAAATGAGCCAGGCATGGAGGCGCAAGCCTATAGTCCCAACTACTCAGGAGGCTGAGGTAGGAGGATTGCTTGAGCTGGGGAGGTGGAGGTAGCAGTGAGTCGAGATCACACCACTGCACTCCAGCCCGGGTAACAGAGCTAAACCCTGTCTTAAAAACAAAAAACTAAAAACAAACATTAGGATACAAAAGAATAAATAAGTTAATGGAATTTTAGCCTCCTGAAGTTAAAAACATACTTCTTCCTGCAGATAACATTCTGATGGACATTTTTTGTTTCATCAGGCTTGAAGAGGAAAAATGTACAACTCAGAATGGCCTAGCCTATAGGAAAACATTTCTATCCTCATAACTAACCATTTGTCGATTAGCATTCTGGAAGGTGGAAAGAAGCTTGAATCGGTTGACAATTTCTCTAACCTTGGGTGATGCCTTAAGTTATCATTTCCAGATCAATTTAATAGCCCCTTAAAAGCAGGTCTGTGCCAAATATTTGCTGAAGACTCTATGTCAAACATTCCATCAGAAGATGAGTACTCATCCAGTCAAGAGACATATGATGTGGGCCTATATGTGTGTATTCTAGTAAGCGTGACTGTGAAGGAAACCCTAGACAAAGGACAATTTATGGTTGACTTTAAAATAAAAAACTAATATTCTCTATCCCTATTTTATACTAAGACTGGAAAAGGCAGTCATACAGGGGATTAGGAGCTGTGGCAGAGGATACTAACTGGCTACCCAATATCCCTTCCCTGGCTCCTGCTTGATAAACTGCACCCTGCTTACAACAATGAGATGTAAATGGAAGTGGGGGCGGGGTTCAGTGAAAACCTTTTAGAAGGGGACAGCCCTGACTGCCTTGGTCTTGCTGCTCTGTGCTTTGTGCTTCTCCCACTTCCTTCCTAGACAAGAGCTACCAATGGCCTGCTGCAGCCCTACCAGCCTTCTTGTGAGCATTAGCATGAAGAGGTGCCCCCAGTGCAGAGGAACAGAGAGTTAGAAGTCTGGGTCCCTGATAGCAAGAGGAGACAGCTGGCTTGGACTGCATCCGCGTATCCATTGTCACTCAGGTTTCTGTTACTTGAAGCTGAATATAATCCCTAAGTGTTAGGGACTCACAGTTTGGTGTCAAATAAAATCCTGCTCTGCCCACTTATCATCCTGTGCTCTTAGACACATACTCTCTCTTTCTCTGCATGAACTTGCTCATCCGTAAAATGAGGATAATAGTGACACCCATCTCAAAGGGCTGCACTAAGAACTCTGATAATTAACAAACTCCATCTAACACACAGAAAACAAGATCAAAGTGTTTCATCATTATTTATTAGTATTCATCTTATTGGGCTACTCACACTGTAAGAGAGCAGTTCATCCATCGTTCAAAACTAGGCAAAAGTTAGCAATGCATGTGGTATGCAGGGAACACAGACCTTTTACCAAAATCGCTATCCAAAATGAGAACAGAAACAATTGTACAAAGAAAGGTGGGGGGGGGAAGAGGGTTTAAATTTATAGCATTCTTTTCCACTTGGATAATGATGTGCTATTGTTCAACCAGATATTTGGGAAGTGATACACACTGCAAAGTCCTCTTTTTCATACAACTTGAATATTTTTTTTTCTAGTTGTTTATCTGGATTTCTCTATTGAGCTGTTTGTGTGTATGCTTCTACCTATAGTTTTGAAGAATTACAAAAAAACAATAAATTCCATGTGAATTCACTGTAAGCCCAGGAGGGCAGGGTATGTGTCACATCTACTTGCCACTGAGACCTCTGCATGACGATATATGAACTAATAACCCGATCCATTAACCCTCTTCGTTCCACGGACAGTCTTTCTCATTTGGGTCACAAGCAACCACAGGAAAAAGAATAAAACAAAACAAAACTCCTGTGCTTTTACATACGGGAAATTACTGTTTATGTGTAATAGCAAACGACTGTCAATGTTTTTGGCACTTTTGATTTAGGGAGAAGAAAGATTCACCAGGAAAAAGTGACCTTACATGCTAGTATGAGGTCACTACACTTTTAATTCCTGCAGGGCAAATCTAGAGTATACAGAGGTTTGGGTGGGATAGAAAAATAATAAAAACCCTTTTATATTTGGGCTCTGAGCAAAATGAGAACTGATGGCCTGCTCCCCGTGTGGCACTCCAGTGAGACGGCAGCCTTGCAGACATCCCATGACAAACTAAAGCAGGGAGAAAAGAGTACAGACATGGCTGCGCAAATGATCAAGGTCCGACAGGCTGGGATGCCCCCTTTTCATCCCAATGATGTGAAAGTTAGTTGAGGGACAGCACTGTCAGCCTGATGAGGCCTCACTGAGGATTGTGGTAAGGATGCAGACATGAGCCAAAGCACGGCCGCTGTGTCTGAGATCACGAGAGATGCCAGCAGGGATGGATGCCCATGATTACAGACCATGACAGGACAATTGTACAATGCATCTGTTCCAGAATAAGATAGGTGAGGGCTGGAAAGTAGACATCACTTCTCACCTTTTTGCTTACCCCTGTACAGTTAAATGTATCAATATCTAAGTCCCAGCACCAAAATGTCGCAGTAATTACTTCCTGACCCGCAATTAAAGCCTGCTGCATTTTTCAGTCATAACAGCCAATTCTTTCTGAGTCATACATTGAACCAATTAAACTTAGAATCTCTATGTCTGAACGGATGACTTCTAACGAAAAGGGTGAAAGCTTCTAACCTCAACATCCAATCATATCTCTGTTTGGTAAATCAGGGGGAGAAGTTCAACTGAATGGCTTGGAACGGAGCCCATCCCAGCAGATTGTGCTGGGTAGAAATAACACTAGTCTGTCTAGGTAAGATCAGTGCCAATGGTTCCAACTAAAATTAGAAAAAAGGAGACAGTACCTTGGCTCATGCTTATGCTGGAGACAAGACTCTAACTCCTGCTAAAGCCAAATGATGGCAATTCAATTCCTGCCTGCCAGTTGCAAATCCCTACACTACCACTGCAGTATTATCAAAAGACATTTGCAATCCAGTGCACCTAACAAGAGAGGTGATTTCTTAGATTAGTCACTTAGTGGGTTAGCAACTGAAGAGCTAGTAACTCAAATGTATGCATACATTTATTCTGAAAGAAGTAAGTAATTTCCAAAACTATAGGCAGATTGTTGAAAAAAGAAATCAGTAGAATCTTACTAATTTGAAATAGATAAAGGATACTATTCATTTATTAGTTTTAAAGTGTAAAATGGGGGGTGGGGAATCAAGGATTGAATGACCCCACTCCTTCCACAAAACATTATCAAAAGACCCACAACACTTCTCACGCATTTCAACAAATACAATTTTGCTCTAATCTCATATGTGTCATAAGGCACTATGCCATAGTGAAAAGAAAACTGGGCTAGGAATCAGGAAATCTGGGTACTTTTTCTGGCTCTGTCACTTATTAACTGTGTAAAATGATGCAAAATTTAACCTCTCTGAGCTTCAGTTCCTTGTCCACGAAAGCAGTGACTTGGATACACGTTAGCCAGCTCTTAGAGTCCTTATTGCTTTCTCAATCATTGGTGATTAGATTAAATTTTAAATTTTCTAAGATCTTTATAATACATCTTAAGTCTTTTATAAATCTTGGGTTTGAAAGTCAAATCTACATATACTTACTATGTGTATATATACATGAATAACGAACTCTGATTATAATAGTAAAGTGTTAATTTTTTTTTTTGAATTTGATCTATGCTGCCATGACAACACCCATACTCATATATAAGGACAATATTTGGGTGTCTGTGAATACTGTAACCTTTTTGGCAAATGTCAAAGCCATATAGAAACTCTAATATCATTCAAAGTATTCTTCAAAGAAGTACAATGTCTCTGGACAGAGGGATCTTCTCTAATGCTCCAGAGTAACTGAGGAAGCTAAAACTCTGGCAGCTATTGCAGGTGGCAGACAAGACGACACATTCAGAATGCTCACCCCAAGGCTTCTGCCATATTTAAAAGACATTTTCCTTCCACACAGGTAAGATAATTCTACCATACTTCCTAATTCCACCTAGAGAATTCTCAAGCAATCCACAGAATTTTATTCAAATCGCCCTTATGCTCAAAATGCTAATTGATGTCTCAGCAGAACACTAGAACTCAGTTGCTGTTCAGGTTTCCTTTGGATCTGATGTCCTCCACTGGTACCAGACCTGGGAACCAGACCTTCACCTCCCTAAATCAGTGAGGGACTATCACAGAACTATCCACACTGAAGACAATTCATAACATAGTCAACAGGAAAACCACTTCCCTGAAATTGTGAGCAGCCGGAGTTCTGGTTTTAGGTACTAACTCCTGTGATTCTGGGCAAGTCCAGAATCTCTCTGTTAAATCATTTACTCTCATACTGATGCTTCTTATGTTTACTATAAGAGTTATACATGACTAAGTCCAGCAAAAGTGTTTCCACTCCATGCTGTGCACTTACGTGGAAAGAAAATTTTGTATTTTGTTATGTTTTAGGTCACAGACACCTTTGAAAATCTGATAAAAATCAACTGATTTGTATCCTTTTCTCCAGAAAAAAATGTACCTGCGTAATAATACACACAAACATTTTGTGTACTTTTAGGGAGTTTCCTGATGCTAGAAGGTTCATGAACTCAAATGAATACCCTGGTCTAGAGTACAAGTCCATTCTCTACTAGCAGTCTGATTTGGGAAACTCTGAATTTCAGTTTCCTCATCTATAAAATATAGTTAATGATGTCAATCTCTCTGTTGACATCTTGTAACTATTTTGAACACAAAATTTTTTTAACATCAATGTGTGGGAAAACAAGCTGGTGTTGCACAGAACTCTGCTAACTCTTAAGTTGCCATCGATCCTTTACCCTAGTCCTTTCATGGTGTCATAAAGTATTAGTGAGTACTACCCTGATCTCACGGGCATCATCAAGCTTTGGGAGGTGTGAGTCATCAGACATTGTTTTTAACTTAACCTGGGCCCTTGGAGACTGACTGGATGGCTGCACCGATACTGTGCCCCTTACTTCCTTTCCAGCTTTTGTTTGATTACTGATCTCTTAACACACATCCATGGAACTTAATGTACTAGCTCTGCTTTCCCTCTATGAAAATACTTTCATAAACTGGAGTTTTACATCTACCAGAATACACTTGGCTCTTCACTGGCATTAAATCTCGATCTTCACTTGAGTGCTTCTTAAAATTATTGTTTTGGGGCTCCATACTTGACATCTCTCCTCTCCTCCATTGGTGTGAATAATTAGAAACTGTCTTGCTAGATCATTATTTCTATTTTATTGGCAAATAGACTAGCAAAATATAAAAGTATAGAAAGTTCCCCCAGGGTTTACACAGTGGGTGACAGAGCAAGTTAACAAAATAGGACCCAGTTCACAGTGTAACATACCTATCACTCTATTACAATTTTCCTTTCTTCCTTGAGTCTACTGAAGTCATCCTTTTATATAGCAATGGAAAATAAAGAAGATTGGATAATACATATATACATTTTATTTAAGGCATACGATTTTTATGTTTCAATTTAACTTTTCATTTTGAAATAATTTCAGGCTTAAAAAATGCAAAAACAGTACAGAGTGCCCATATATTCTTTACCCAGGTTTCCCACAAATTAACATCTTATAGAACCAATAATACAATTATCAAAGTCAAAAGATTAACATTGTTAAATACTATTTGATGATCTATGGCCCTTTTTGAAATACCAACAATTGACCCACTAATGTCTTTTTCTTGGACCATGAGCCAATATTTAGTTGTGATGTTTTCTTCATCTCTTTCCATCTGGGACAGTTCCTCAATCTTTCTTTGTTTTTAACGACCTTCACACATTTTTAAGGGTCCTGCCAGGTTATTTTGTAGTATGTCCCTTTTGGGTTGTCTGGTATTTCTTCATGATTACATTCATGTTATGCATTTTTGGCAAGAACATGACAGAAATTACTTTTTGTGCCTTTCTCAGTGAATCATATGAGAGGCACATGATGCTGATATGTCTCATCACTGGTGATGTTAACTTTGATCATTTGTTTCAAGTGATGTCTGCCAGGTTTTTCCACTGTAAAGTTACTACTTTCCTTTTATAATTAATAAGTATTTTGAGAAGAGATACATTGACACTCTGTAAATATTCTATTTATCATTATATTTTCACCCACAAATTTAGCATCCATTTGATGATTCTTGCCTGAAACTATTATGACTGTGGTGTTTACCAAATGGTGACTTTCTATTTCCATCATTCCTTTTAATTGGCATTCTTTCTGTTAAAAAAGAGCTTTCTTTTCTCCCTCACTTATTTCTTTGCTCAATAATTTTTTACAGCCTTATGGAGTATATTAAGAATATCCTATTACTCTCATTATTTTCTTGCTCAAATGTCCTGAATTTGGAAATAGGGAGCCACTTCAGGGAGGATCCTGTTATTTCAATGTTTTCATCATTGTTTACTCCATCCCTACTTTCTGGCACCACAAGATGTTCCAGACTCTTATGACATACGTTTCTGGTTCTGGCCCTGGATCATCCATTTCTACAAGCATTCTTGGTTTCTTTTGCTAGAGAATGGTATTTAGAAACCAAAAACTAGGTACCAAATGTGCTCATCACTATTGGGATGTTAATGCTTCTAGGCCCACTGAGCAGACAGAGCTGGGAATATATAAATGAACACACGCACATACTCCTATTTCATTATTTGTATATCTATGATACATATTTTTCTTATTGAAATCTAAGATAAAAATCTAGTAACCAGGCTTCATTCTAGCCCTCTTGCTTTCTTTGACAGAGAGAAAATAGCTCTCATCCCCAATCCTAGGAGACATTTGAAGCAGTTTTGGAAATGCTAAATCTCACCCCTGTGGAAAATTGAATCACTCACCCATATCTTGTGAAATACAAATATTCTGATAAGAGTGCAATAGTTCTTTTTTATTAATTTTTAAAACACCTTAGAGCCTAACTCCAATTGTTGTTTATAAGTCACTTAGATTAACTCTTTTTTACCCACTTCCTTCATCTGTAATTCCTAAGAATACAGTTAAGTTTTCTTGCTATTTTTTAATATTTCATGTGGGGTACCCTGAATACTCTAATTCACTTCGATTATTTATTTTTTGAGTATGTGAAATATTAACACAGTTCCAAAAATCAGAACTATATCAAAAATGTCCATTCAGATAAATATCACTCCCTATCACCTCTTCACTCTTGTTCCCTATTCCCATTCTTTCTATCCCCTTCCCCTGGGCCCAGCCAGTGTATTTAATCAGTTTTATTAATTTCTGGCTTGTCCTTCCTATTCTTGGTTCCAATTAGCAGATACATGTATACTTTCTTATTTTATTTCCATTCCAGATGATGTTCTTCATTCTGTTTTCTTCAACTACCCTCCTCTGCATGAACATTTAGGTAGTTTTTAATAGGTTACAATTATAAACAATGCCATGATGAAAAATCTTGGGCATATAGTTTTCTTTTTCTTTTATTATCATTATTATTATTTTTTGAGATGGAGTCCCACTCTGTCACCCAGGCTGGAGTGCAGTGGCACAATTCTGACTCACTGCAACCTCCACCTCTCAGGTTCAAGCGATTCTTATGCCTCAGCTTCCCGAGTAACTGGGATTATGGGTGGCCACCACCATGTCAGAATAATTTTTGTATTTTTAGTAGAGACAGGGTTTCACCATGTTAGCCAGGCTGGTCTCAAACTCCTGACCTCAAGTGACCCACCCGCCTCAGCCTCCCAAAGTGTTAAGATTACAGGCATGAGCCACCGCCCCCAACCCAGGCTAGTTTTAATATTGTTAATATTGTGTCTTCAGGATTAACTGCTAGAAGTGGCATTGCTGGGTCAAAAGGTTCAGTGTATATGTAGATTTGTTCAGACATCACCAACTTCTCTCCCAAAGGCTTGTATCAGTTTGCATTCCCATCTGCAATGTATGAGAATAAAGCCTGTGTTTCTAATTCTCCCTGAAATCATTTTAGCAAGATGCTGAGCAGCATTTGAATGGTTAATTTGTGTTTACCTCCTCTCACTGCCTATAGATAATCATCTAACCATGGTGCTAACAATTAAGGAAAAGGTTTACATAAATGTAAAGGAAGAAGAACAGAAAAAACAGGAGCTGGGTAAAAAATCACTCTTGGAAAAAAAAAATAGTTGGCTTTGATCACAGCAGCTCAGGATGAAACTATACAGCTTAGCATCTTCTCTTTGAAAGCTTAACAAATCAAGAAGATTTTGCAGTAATTTTTCCCATGGCCAAGATTAAGCCCTGCCTCCTTTATGTCTCCAAGATCTATACTCACATTACAACAAGTGGCATATAGTACTTAAGTTATCTGCTTAAATGCCTGTCTTGCATTAGGCTTTATACTTTTGAAGTAGACACCATATATTATCCAATGTATTTATCCCAACTCCTAGCACAATGTTCAACATTGTGCTTTCCCTGATAAAATTTTGTTAATTCAAATATAATTTCAACAAACTTTGTTCAATCAAATATAAATTAACATTTCCTGAGTGCTTCTTCTGTGCCAGACACCACCCCAAATATTTTACAAGTATTATCTCATTACATCCTCAAAACAATCATACAAGGCTCATTTTATTCTTATACTAATTTTATAGATGAGCAAACAAAGGCTTGACGAAGATGACAAGTAACTTGCCTAAGGTGATATAGATCATGAAAAAATGGAGTTGAGAGTTGAGTGGAATTGGAACTGATATCTGTCTCATTCCAAAGAGCAGCAGGGAGAAATAGGAACCTTCCTCATCCCACTTAGGTAAGCAAGTTCTCACTCTGCCTACGGTAAGGACAGAATAAATTCTATATTAATTGAAGGATTTCATGCTAGTAGGAAGGAAAGAAAAGGCGGTGGTTTAAATGGTTTCCAAATAGACTCTTAGGAAAGCTTTCTGAGCTTTTCACCTTTTGGTGAACAAAGCTCTGGCTGCTCGGATATATGCACACATTTATTACACCCTTGTGACTGTGGTTTACGTACAAGCATCCTATTAAAAGAGCTTTTAAAAGACTGAAATTTGATTTCCTTTCGGACAGCAAAGGGAAAATAAAAAGATGTTCTTTGCCCTCCTCTTCTAATCTGTGTTGGCAAGTGAAGTCTGTAGTTCCCAGAACTCTCTCACCAGCTTGTTACATTTCCATAAATCTGTCCAAGAAAATACAACATTGTTCACGCAAAAATGTAATATCAACTGTAAAACACATGCACATGATACCTGAGTCCAATTGGCCCTCATTTTGTATATAAGTAAAAATAACCGCTGCTTTAACTCTTAGAAATGACAATATCACATTATTTAGATAAGAGCCAAAAAATCGTTATTGAAATTCTGATAGCATTTGCCTTACTGGTAAAAGAAAATTACCTGTAATACATAGTTTAAATAATTACTTTTAAACAAAAGCTTCTTTTCTGCATTGCGTATTTATCTTTTGAGACCAACTCAGCAGGGCTATGTATTTTATTAAAATTGCCTTCAGACTGCTAATGGCAGGGCGTCTGTTAGCACAGGAAAAGTGATGGCAGTTTGACTCCTATTCCTAATATTGGGAGTTAGTCCAGACACTTAAGAGCCAGAACTCTGCTGTGCATTTGACTATGTTATCAACACTTTACTTGCTAATGATACTAGTGACAGCATTTCAATATGATGGGTCAGACTTCAATAGGAAAGCTTGTAATTATGCTTACGGAACCAAAGGAACCCCCCCAAAAAAAATCAACCGCCTCCCTCCAAGAATCTCTTTTATCAGCAGATCAGTTGGTGTTAAGCTTCGTGACTGGGAATTATTTAGTAAGCTTCTGTTCAATATTGGTTTCCTTCTCCACCTTCCACCTTGGATGGGGAGCCTCCATCAACACCTGATCTCTCCCCATTCAGAAAATGACAACTGAAAGCTTTCCTGTGGTGCAACTGTGTGCCAACTACCCAGCAGAAGGTCACACTGATGACTTCCCTGTGGCTTTTATTTTCCCCAGGGAAATCCACAGCCAGAGCTGACTGCTTGCCAAATATGCTGAGTGCCACAAACCAGTAGTGCTAAGATCCTCCCATCCTTCTTGATGGGAAGCAGTAAGCAACTGTGCCGAACACCTGTGTCAGCTCCTATTTCTGGGGACACCCCAGGCAAGCACTCATTCAGCATTCAGGGAACAGGGCTCCCCTCTTCCAACGAGCACTTTTGTCCAAAAACTTCTCAGTAGTCATATGATAATAGTTCTGTTTGGCAGATCTCTGTAACATCAATGTGTTTAACTACTGTTAAAGAGGATGATTGAAATCATTTGTGAGTTAAATATTTTACTATAAGCATCTAAATGAAATCAGCAGAAAGATTCTTTTCTGTTATTGTAAAAGTAAAGGCAACATTTGCCATCACTACCTTTTGGAGCTATCTCAACCAACCTGAGGAGGAGGAAATGTAGTCTGAGATGTAAATGGCATGACTCTATAGATGGATGAGATCTAAATCAATCAATCTTTTTCCTATAACTGAGAACAGTATCACCAATTGAACCAATGAAAATACTAGCCAAGAAATGAGATGGAGAAGAAGTCAGGCAGTATAATGAGGGTGCCTGTCACAGAGTAAGAGTCAGTAAGAATACATGAATGAATAAAGGAGTAAATGAATGAGTACACAAACAACTTTTGATACTTCAAAAAAAATCCATAATGTAGAAATGATTATATTCTAGTGAGCCAATAAAGCCTGCATTTAGTGCTTACTGTTTGCAGACCACTCAGGAGGGCCCTGGGCAGATATTGAAGATAAATAAATGAATAAACAAACCAAATACCACTTCAAGACCATACAGTTTGTAAAGCAGCAAAGCTATAACTCAAACTTGAGAGTTTCTTTTATTTCCACTATTCCACCTGATCTTCAAAATTCTACATGACATTCAGCACCTTCATCTTGCAGGCTATCCCCTCAGTCTACATCGCTCTTCTTCCACTAAGGAGGCAACTGTCAGCATCAAGTTTAAATTCATATAGCTGTATCGTCAACTCCCATGCCAGGTCCCAGAATCTCCAACGTGGAATACTTCCTCAATATATCAATATTGGTAACTCAAATATAAAGACTCTCAAAACAACTCATGCTCTCTGACCAAATATTTTTTAAAAAGAATAAATCAATAAAAACAAATTGCTTTTTTGTGATTTCCTATATCTGTGAATTGCATGGCCTTTATTTCCATTATTCAAGGTTGAAATTGATCCCTTAGCACTCTAGGAAGACATCAAACCCTGTCGAATCCATCTTCAGATTTCTGCTTATATCTGTACCCCGGTGTTACCACTTCATGCCTGACTTTCCTGAACTCTTACTTCATGATTACATTAGTAATCTATCTTCCTTCTTATAGCCATACAGTTTATAAAGCAATCAGCCTCATAGTGACATCATAATAATTAATTAATCCAAGGCACAGCCCTAGTCATCACCCTACTTTCCCAAGACAAACAAAAAATTTTAATGACTCCACAAGTCCTGTGGAGTTAGGACAAACCACTTAGCATAAGATTCAAAGTCTTATTATTTGAACCCAATTTACCTTTATAGTCACTATTTTCCTTTTGTATCCCTTGTGTTGCATCCAAACTCAAGCCCAAAGAGGAACATAAGACACCACAGCTTTAAATATATCCTTGGCAATCTTCCCACTGTCCAACATCTCTGCTGGGCAAAATCATATGCATCCTTTAAAGCCCAGCTCAAATACTACCTTGTCTATGAAACTGTATCTTTTCTATGAAGTCTTATACACTGTCACCTTGTAGATATTTTGTAGCCTTTATGGCATTGGATTTCACATTGTATTCATTTGGCTATAGCTCTTCACACCAAATTTATTCAGCACATGCTATTAGCAAAGCACTTTAAAAAGTGTATTAGGGATGAAGTGATGAACAAGACAGTTCACTTCCAAGTGAAAAGCAGAGGGAAGATAGTCCTTCGAAAACAACCAAAAAATGGGGTGAGGGTTGGAAAGTCATCCACACAGCTGAATGCAACTAAGGATGAAATAAGACAATGACTAAAAAATACCTTTTGGATTTAGCATGAGAATGGTTATTGATGATCTTAGCAGGATTTGGCAAGATAGAAGTGGAAGAGGGTAGAGGAGTGAGAAGGAGAAAAGAAAATGACTGCAATTGAAGATAAAGCTTTAGGAAAATTTGTACATGAAGGGAGTGGTAGCTAAAGGAAGAGGTAAAATTTTTTTAAAAAGTTTTTATTTGTCTTTAGATGAAAAATTTGAGCATGTTTAAGTATTTTGCTTCTAGTAATGCAGAAGAAGTTGAAGGTACTGGAGAAGAGAATCAAAGTTTGTTGAACAGGCAATGGGTAAGCATAGGTGGAGGAACTAACTCTTGTGGGAGTGGAGAATTTCCTCCACTGTCTGTGGCAGAAAGTGAAAGGAATCACTCCAGACTCAAAAACAATCACAGATGAATACATGAAGTTGAAGTAGGCATGCCCTCTCCAAAAATTAATGTCAAAGAATAATTTCCTTATTTATCAGTTTAATCATGGAAATGATTCTTATTCTTATGACTGAAAAGGAAAGAATTTAGAGTAAGAATTTTTAGGAAAATAATATTAAATATTCATAAACAGGTATGTATGTATATATTTTTGTTGCATGAATATTCTGATATGCAAATCATGAAAATCTAAGCCTAGATAACCTAGGTAGAGATTTTAAATAGTTTCTAATGCATTGATTAGAAATTTGAAAACTTTCCGGTAAATACTTATTTGGCAATTGAAAACTGCTGCCACAAGATTGCTAGAAGAAGGCACTCCCCAACTCCCAAATTACTTTTTAAATACTTATTTTGATTTTCACGTGATAGAAATGATATTTTTAGAAATAATCCTTCCTTCCAAGTATCAATAATATCTACTTTGACCCAATAATTTTCTGAAAATAAATATGGATCTTATCCTCTGTTATTTATATGAAACCATATCCCTTACTTTCTCATTTGTATTATAAATGGTTACTTCTAATGTAAGTAACTCTTTAGTCACCCACTTTCTCTTTATTACCTAATATGTGTACAATGGCTTGACAAACGTGAAGGAACTGCAGCAATAACAACACTGCACTTCTCCCATAGGTCATGGAGGAGGCAAACAGAAGTCAAAGACACCAAGTCACGCAGCTAGTAAGTTTCAGAGCTGCCTTCAGAATTCATGCCTGCTAATTCATACTAAATTGATTTGTTTAACTACTCTATGTTTCCGGCTCATAAATAGTCTCATGGATTGGAATAATAAAAGAGTTACATGATTTTCAAACACCTTCCTTTGCAAATAGGAGATAAAATTCAGGACTTGTTTCTGGACTTCTAGAAAGCTATGTGGTTTGGGTTGAAATTATAAATGGCCAACAAATGAGAAATTCAGCTGTGCCAAGCAACTAATTGAACATACACGATTTTTAAATATTGTATATCATTATCATTAAGGTCCCTATTATCAAACAATGTTATTATACAAAGCCAAAAACCATAATTCAAATTCAAAAGAATTCTGCAAATTCAAGACATGGAAAAGAAAAAGGATAGCTGTATTATCTAACATTAGCCCCTTGAACACAAGCATCAGTCAATATCCTGATTAGAAAATGTTGCCCTAATCATTATTACATCTATTTTTACTCATAATTTAGATTCTGTCTATAAAGGGAAATTTTTTTAAATGATGTGCACAACTTGTAAGTCAGACTGATCCTTAAAACATATGAACCTTAACATGCTCCTCATCTGCTAAGATTCCTTTAATGATCTCCATCTCCCTCAGAATAATATTCAAGGCACCATCATAGTCTACCAGGCTGTAAATGATGGACACCACTCAGCCTCCAGTGTCATCTCTTACTTGTCTTCTTCTATCTTCCTACCACTGCCCTTGCCATTCCTTCAACACACCAAGCACACTCTTCATACTGGCTCTTCCTGTTGAATGTACCTCTCTTTCCCCACATTTTGACATTATTCTCTTATTCCATTCAGTCCTCTGTTCCATTCTCTCCTTATTAAAGAGCCTTTCCCTAGACAGTGTATCTGAGATGGTCTTTCAGTGTTCTCTAGTATGCCTGCTTTATTTTTCTTCTTAGTACTTATCCCCACTGACATACTCATCAAAATCTTCACTTCACATTTTCTTCCATAAGAATGAAAGCTCTGGGAGAGTAGGAATTTTCCTTGTATGAATAAATGAATTAATGAATGGATCATCATCTTTTTATTTCATCTAGCTAAAGAGAAAATTTTCCAGGGAAATGGCCCTATCAAAAACATTTTTATGATCTTGATTTCTTTGAATACTAGTATAATCCAAAGTGAAGTGTTAGTACCAATAGTATTCTTTATCAAATGATAAATCGGCAAAATGGCAAATATGATGGTATTTTTATGTGTGTGCATTATGTAGTATGCAGAATGATTTGTGTTCCATAACCTGCGAGGTAGCATAATGTAGTAGACCTGCATCATGCCAAGAAACATAGATTTAGTTTTATTACTAATGTTTCATGTGACAGAGGATAGAAATTTAGGCTTGTGAAATAAGTTGATTAGACCAAGTTTCTTTCTATCTCATAAGACTATCGGGATCTATGAGATGTTTGTCCCTTCCTTCTTGATTTTGCTTTCAAACATGCAAAAGTCAAACAAGTGTATTCAATTTAAGGTCAATATTTATATAATAGTTGGATGCCAAGAACACCCACCACATTTAGCTTCAACTTATTTGGTTTTAATGTTTATTTCCATAATATTTGCAAACGAAAGATTTGGGGATGTTTATTATCAGAATACTCTTTATCAAAGTATCATTGAAAAGTGATTCTTAACTCTGCAAGAATCTGTGCAGACACACTTACGTTGGCGTATCATTTTAAATACAGCTTTTTGCAAGACTCTTACCTAATTTAGCTAAAAGCAGAGACTTAAGCATATGCATTGCATCAAGATATAGTTGAAATGTATCTTCCCTTTAAGCTGGTAAGCAGTGTTCTCTCAAGGTACATGCCAATAAAAATTTGTCTAATCCCTAATATCCTAATGTTTATGCTAAAAAATAACAAAATCCCTGAAGCATCCAGATAGAATCACTTTAAGCTTAGTTCCTTTATGAGTAAGTCATTTTAATTGAAGAGATCTGATCACACTGAAGGACAAATACATTTCTCTCTCTGTATAATGAAAACTGAAAGAGCCATTGGTAGTTGTTCCACAGAAGACCTGGATGTGGAGGAGCTAAGACACACTCCAGGGGAGCTGTGGAAGTGTTAACACGGGAGGGGTAACAAAGAGGGAGGGAACCAAGTCTTCACTCATAACTAAGCAATAATAGTGAGAGTTGTGAGCATTGTTGAAACAACCAAGACACTTCCCTGGACCAAGGAATGAGCACACAGCCATTAGCCACATTCATGGCAATGAGGACTTCAAAGGCCAGTGTGGCTCCAGCTTACTGAGAAATGTGACTAAAACTAACCTTGTACAATGACTGCTGAATGTTCCCAGGAGACTCTTCGACTATTGAGACCCTTTATTTACATAGAAATTGTCCGATTTAATTAACTTTCATTTCATACATGGTAGTCAACATTCTGTAGTTACTATTAGTGTTGGCAAACAGATTGACTCTGAAGCGTGTCAAGAGCTTTGAAAGGTGGACCCTAGCACAGAGTATATGGCAGAGAAGAGAAGAAACTCGATTTTCATGACCTGGGTGCTCCACCATTACAATTACATATTCATTAACATTCTACATGTTTTAAGAATTTGATTCTTAAAAGCCATTAAGGGAAAGTCATTAAGAAGTTTCATTTCAAAACAGTTTATACAAGGAAAAAATATAGAAAAAATATACATTCGGGCATCAATGTAACTTAGGTAAGAAATTTTTTTTCTATTCTTGATAGTTTCTTTTAATTGGTTTTTTTTTTTCTCATCTTCAAACTATAAAAGGAAGACACCCAAATGCTCAGCTTCTTATATTATTAGAGTGTTATTCATAAATTGCAAACCGAGAACAACTCAAGTAAGCACATGGAAGAAATAAGCAAGTGGCAAGAGAATTGTAAAACTGATGGCAAAAGAATGACCAGCAAATGGTAATGCAAATGTCCTGACCTGCTGAGTCTCCCAGTCCAATCTCTCCCACTCCCGGTGTCCCGGTCTCCTTGATATTATCTATTTCTTGAAATGCTAAAAAAAAAAAAAAAAAAAAGAAAGGAAGAAAAATTGAAAGAAAGAAAGAAAATATTAAGTGAGAAATCAAAGTAATTCCAAAATACTCAAATAAAAAAATTGAAAATCATAAAGATAGTTAAATGGGATTTCTATTGCAAAATGTTGGAAAAAATATTAAGTAATTTCATTGTAATAATTTTTTTTTCTAGACCAGATTCATAGCCATAAAACAACATCAGACTCATAGGACTGTACCAGTTAGTGGCTGATGAATGACAAATCAATGAAAAACTAAAAAATTTTTATTAATGACATTTCAAGATACAATGACAACTGAAATGTAAAAATATGAACTAATTATTTAGGAGACATATCAATTAAATCACTTAAAAGTCATCATATGATTAATTCAGTCATGCATGTGTGATGCATGGACTCACTCACACAAGTGTGTGTATATAGCCTGAAGTGATCCTAAGCCTAGTTTTACGGAGACAATTACATCCAGTTTTTATAGTCCATGATAGGTAGTTTAAAATATATGTATAATGCAATATTACTTAGAGCTACAATACTTTATGCAAAACATTCTAATGGGCACTGAAATTTATGGAATACATATGTGTATAAATTTATAGAATAAAATTTATGGAATACATGTATATGTATAAATTTATGAAATAAAATTTATGGAATATATAAGCACTTAGCAAAACACGGTGCTACATTGTACTAGGACACTAAGTTATAGAAGAATAAAGACTTCACAAACCCATTGAATAATTTCCAGGCAAAAATACCAACAACAGGAAGAACAAAATAAAAACAGAAATACTCTATAAGTGGTCACTTTATCAGAGCGAGACTGCAGGGTCATAAAAGCAGAATTTAAGTATCGACTTCCGGGAATGTTTTTGCAAATTCATCTAACCTCTTGGAGGCTTATCTTCTCAATCTATAAAATGGCTTCATAAGCTTGTCATGAACCCCAAATCCAAGTTTTCAATACATACAGCTATTTTATTATGATTTTATGATATATTTGTGATTGCTGACTATTTTTTACGTGGGGAAGTTCATCAGCTATTGTCTGCTTTTTAAAGTTTGGCCACCAAAATGATGACATTATATGACTTCAAGATGTTTAAGCATTTATTAATTATATATGGGATCTTGCAACAAGCTCATGAAAATTGTATAAGTAAAAAGTTTATCAATTTTTTGTCCTACGTTGGTCCTATGCTATCAACCAGATTATGCAGGTCAGTATTTTAATGACGATACTTCAAATTGTACTTTCAGGAAAATAGAATTCCACTTCGGAAACACTGGTGCTGCAGACTTAGAGGTAATCTAAGACCAGGTGACTTGTGCAACTTTTATTTATTAATTTAGGTTCTTTTCATTTTAAAAGCCTAAATAATTTTGGAATATTTAGATTATTTTAGAGTACATAAAATAGCAAAAAGAATTACATTCTATAACCAAGTCGGATTTATCCCGGGAATGCAAAGTCAATTTATCATATAAACATCAAATAACATAACACACCATATTAATAAAGGGAAAAATCATATAATATCTCTATAGATGCTGAAAAGCATCTGACAAAATCCAACATCCTGCTTTAACACCATCAAAACATTAAACAAACTAGCAATAGAAGGAAACTTCCTCAACCTAGTAAAGGCCATCTATGAAAAATCTACAACTATAATACTTGATGGTGAAACATTAACTGTTTTCTCCTTAAAATAAGGAACAAGAATGCTTGCTCATATCACTTTTATTCAACATTTTGTTAGAGATTACAGACAGGTTCACTAAATAAGAAACAGAAAGAAAAGGCATTCAGGCTGGAAAGGAAGAAGTATGATTATCGCTCTTTGCAGATAATGTTATTATTTTTACTTAGAAAATCTTAAGGAAGTAACTAAAAAACTATAAGAGCTAAAGAACAAGTTCAGTAAGGTTGCAAGATAGTTGATCAATACATAATAATTAATTGTATTTCTTCACACTAGCAATGAACATTCTGAAAATGGTATCAAGGAAACAATTCCATTTACAATAGCATGGAAAGAATAAAATACTTAGGTATAAATTTAACATTGGAAGCGTAAGGTTTGTGAATCACAAACTAAAAACATCATTGAAAAAATTTAAAGAATATCTAAGAAATGAAAAGACAACCCACATTCATGGATGAGAAAACTTATTATTCTTAAAAAGATAATACTCCCCCAATTAATCTACAGATTGAACATAATTCTTATCAAAATTCCAGTTGGCTTTTTTACAGAAACTGTCAAGTTGATCCTAAAACTCATATGGACATACAAAAAGTCCAAAATAGCTAAATCGATCCTGAAAAAAAAAAAGAAAAAGTTAGGGGATGCATCCTTCCCAACTTCAAAATGTATGACAGCTACGGTAATCAAGACGTTGTGGTCCTGGTATAAGGATACACATACAGATCTAATGGCACAGAATTGAGAGTACAGAAATAAACTCATACATTTGTAACAGTTGATTTTTGATAACATTGCCCAGATAAGTCAATAGAAGGAAGAATAGTTGTCATATAAGTATTAATATACTTTTTAAAATCTGGTCTTTGTCCCTGGTTCCTGGCACAGAGTTTCAGAAATTCTTGAAATTCCCTGAGTGATAGATGTGCCTTTGTTGTGCTAATGAAGTGGCACAGGGTTGTGGCCACAGATAGCCTAAGGGATGGGGAAGGCTGGCAGAAGAATAACAAATCTCATGTAACTAGAGGCATTCCCAGTCCTCTTCTACCTCTGGGGAAAGAAGAAGATCTGAAGATTGAGTTTAGTCACATGGCCAATGACATGCTTATGTAATAAATACCTTGAATAAAAACTATGAACACAAGGTCAGGTGCATTTGCTCATGCCTGTAATCCCAGCACTTTGGGAGACCAAGAAGGAGGGCAGATGCCTTGATGTTCAGGAGTTTAAGACCAGCCTGGCCAACATGGCAAAACTCCATCTCTACCAAAAATACAAAAATTAGCTGGGCATGGTGGTGCACGCCTATAATCCCAGCTACTCGGGAGGCTGAGGCAGGAGAATCACTCTAACCTAGGCAGCGGAGGTTGCAGTGAGCCGAGATCACACCACTGCACTCCAGCCTGGGTAACAGAGCAAGACTCCATCTTAAAAAACAAAAAAACTACGAACATGAGGCTTGAATTGCTTCCAGGATAGTGAATATATTGATGTACCAGGAGGGTATTGCAACCAAATCTATGAAGACAGAAACTTGTGCTCCAGATTATTCCAGACATATCCTGTGTACCCCTGTATCCAGCTATTCATTTAAATCCTTTATAATAAAATGGCAATTGTAAGTAAAGCACTTTTTGTGAGATAGGTAAGTTGTTCTAGTGAACTATCAAACCTTAAAGGGGTTCTTAGGAACTCCCAATTTTGTAGCCAATTCTTCCAAGCAGAAATAAGGGTAGCCTGGGGACCCCACTTGCAGTTGGTCTTTGAAGTAAGGACAGTCTTGTTGAGGACCTTGTCCTTGAATTTGTGGGATCAGATGTTAACTGTGAATAGCTAGTGTCAGACTGAATTGAACTACAGGACACCCAGCTGATGTAAGAGAATTAGTGTTAGAATGTAATACAGTCTTCAACAAATTATTCTGGGATAACAAAATATCCACATGCAAAAGAATTAAACTGGACCCTTATCTCATATATAAGTAACAATTAACTCAAAATGGATGACATATACCTATATGTAGAAACTAAACTATAAAACTCTTAGAAGAAAATGTAAATATTTATGACCTTGGGTTTGGCAATGGGTTGTCAGACACAATAACAATAGATATACCAAGCAACAAAAGAAATAAACGGATAAATTGGACATTAAAATTAAAAACATTTGTGCTTCTAAGGACACTATCGAGAAAGTGAAAAGACAACCTACAGAATGGGATAAAATATTTGCAAATGATACACTTGACCAAGAACTGACTTACATCCAGAATGTATAAAGAACTCTTAGAACTCTATAATAAAAAGTCAAATAACTAATTACAAAATGAGCAAAAGATCTGATAGACATTTCACTAGAGAAGACATACAAAGAAGATGCTCAATATCATTAGTCATTAGAGAAATGTAAACCAAAGCCACAATAACATGCCACTATATATCCACTAGGATGGCTACAAAAACAAGATAGATAATTACAAGTGCTGGTGAGGCTATAGAGATGTGGGAACGCTAGTAGATTGCTGGTGGAAATATGAAACGCTGCAGCTGCTACGGAAAGTAGTTTGCAGTTCCTAGAAGTTCACAACTAGAGTTACCAAAATGACCTAGTCATTCTACTACTAAGTGTATACTCAAGATAAATAAAAACCTATGTCCACACAAAAATGTGTATACACATGTTCATAGCAGCAGTATTTATAATGGTTAAAAGGTACCAATAATCTAAATGTTTTTTAACTGGCTGACAAATGAATAAACAAAATTTGGTACATCCATTACAATGAAATACTATTTGGCCTTAAAAAGGAATGCAATTATTACAGCACGGATGAATCTTAAAAACATTTTATCAAGTGAAAGAAGTCAGTAATGAAAGACCATATCTAAGTATAAGAAACGTCCAGAATAGGCAAATCTATAGAGGCAGAGCGCAGATCAATGGTTACCCAGAGTTATGGGGGAACACTTGAGGAGTAATGCAGAGTGAAAATGAGTGCAAAGCCTCTTGTTGTCACACGGAAATATTCTAAAATTGGGTAGTGGTGATACTGAATAATCCATGAACTCTCTAAAAAACACTGGCATGAACACTTTGAAAGAATGAATTGTATGGTACATAAATTATAACCTAACAAACCACTCTTTTAAAAATTATGTACCATAAAACAAAAACACATTAACTTAGTCTCATTATCTTTTTTAAAAAAGTATGCACATCTACCTTGAAAAATCTAACAGTGTTAAGATAATACAAAATAAATGTAGATTACTCCTTGATACATAACATTAATGGCATACCATGGCTAAAAACTAATAATAAAATGTGTAATAGGAAGATGTTCTACTTTTAAATTAGTCTTCAGAGATTAGTTTTTCAACAGTACTCAAGTGTTGTAATACAATCCAAGTATTACTGTCTCTTTATCAAGGCTTAGACTGTAAAAATATTTTAAACATAAAATATGGCAACATTTAGAATACAATTTGTTAATAGCTAGAAATCATGGACATTTTAGAATTTTGTAAAACCAAAGAGATTTTAGAATTATGTATTTGAGAATAACTGCTAGAAAAGAAAATTTTAGCTGCTAACCCAAAATAGACAAATACATGAGAAAACGTCTGCTTTAAAAACATCACATTTTGAAAGGGGGAATAAGAAGGGGATGATTAATAGGGTTCAAAAATACAGTTAGAATAAGATCTAATGTTTGGTAGCACAATAGGGTGACTACAGCTCACAATAATTTATTAAATATTTCATGATAACTAAAGAAGTGGAATTGAAATGTTCCTAATACAAAGAAATGATAATTGCTTGAGATGATGGATATCCCAATGACCCTGACGTGATTATTACACATTGTGTGCTCAAATAAACATACCACATGCACCTTAAAAATATATGCAACTACTTTGTCTCCATAATAATTAAAACTTCTAAAAACAACACATTTCAGTAACATAAAATTGAAGTTCCCCACTTCTATCTACGTAACCTTTAATTTTAATATGAATGCATTTAATGAAATACTCAAGAGGCTACATATCCTAAGGGACTCACATTTATCCAATTTCATGATCGTAAGAGTTATATGATTAAACAGCCTCAATTCCAGTTATACCACCTAAGTGTCTAACCTCTCTGTTTAGTTAATACGTATTTTACTATTCAAGTATATTTTCTGCTACTGAAATTTAAATAAGACTCCAATCCCTTCTCTAAAGTGTGCATACACATTGCTTTGAGTTAAATTGGGGATTTGTTAAACAGAAACCATCCAACCATTCATCTGTTCATTTACTCAACAAAAAGTTCTTGAGCACTTATTATAAGATATTGCATGTAAGATAAGGCAGAATGGAGAGAGAAAAATAACATGTACTTTGGGATCACACAGTTCAGGTCTCAACTTATTATAGGTGGTAAAACCTTTCTGAGCCTTAGTTTCCTCATCTTTAAAGTGATGATTAATTGAACTAATGTGCTTACAAAACTTGATAATTAATGTTAATATCTTTTTTCCTGCCTATTTGAAAGTTAAGTAGGTTAATCAGACAAGAATTCTGTGTCTTAGGAGGTAACAGCAGATATTGTAATGTGTATAATTAAATAACGTGAAAAATTACAAGGTAGAAATTCCCAGTGATAAAATAAGTGAGATGATTTATACTAGATACAGAATATAGTATCATCATTATCATCAAGTAGATATAGCATTTATATTGTTAGCCACTGAGATAAGTAATTATCAAGTAACAATAATTTTCTTCCAAAACATTAATGTTTCAAAGTATTAACTATGGGAAATAATCAGAGGATTTGTACTTTATATAACCAATGATACACTCACATTCATACATAATATAAAAATGATTGAAAGTATAAATGCACAATATTACAGCGCTAATTCAGAATTATAGGAATTTTTTACTGTTTTCTTTTACTAAACTATATTTTCTAAATATTTCTCCAAGAAATGTTATAACTTTCTCAATAATAAAAGGGCTATTAAATAAAGTGACAAAACATATATAGGTTATATGTTATTATTTTAATAAGGTAAAAGAAAAAAAAGTTTCCAAAGATTCTAAGTTGGCACCTAGTCCCTCATACCCAGTCTTCCACCACAGCACACAGATCTCTACTGGGGCACCCCATCCAATTGGAAGCATCTAATTGCATCCCTGCTAGAGCTTTTTCTAGCATTTTGCCTGCTCTTAAGAATAGGAAAGCAACATTTTGAACAGTAGTGCTCATCATGTAAACATGAAGTATCCTCCAAACAGTATTGAATAACCAAACTCATAGAGTCAGAAAACTATCATTATCTTTGTATTTATATCACATTTTACTCCACTTCCCTATGTAGCAGCCAAAAGTCTGAAGAAAACATGTATTGACTTACTGTGTTTCATGTTAGACACCTTATCTACACTGGTTTTTGATTTCACAACTACCCCGTCAAGTGCCCATGGTCAACTCCACTTAACAAATGAGGATATTGGGTTGGACTTAGTTGTCCATGATCACATGTGACAGAGCTGAGATTTTAATTCAGGATGGCCTGATGTCAAAATTCATTTTCTTCCCAATATATCACATAACCTCTTCAAAATATGCCTGTGTATCAATTCCCCATTTTATTTTCAAGTGTTTGCTAATGCATTAAATAAAGTAATTGTTACTAATATGGAAATGAACTAGTCAAGTTATAGTGAAAAAAATACAACACATGAAGGCCTCCTCCACCCCATCCATCACTCCTCCTTCTTCTTTTCCTTTCTTTCCTATATAGCACTTGCCATCTCTAAAATTAATTTGTTTTATAACCATGTCTATTTTGTTCATTGGTTTACCTCCAACACTTAAAACAGAGCCTGACTTCAAATAAGATTTTAAAAAATACTTAGTAGATGAATAAATGTATTCATGAGAACATGTGTACATTCTTTTTAGTAGTTAAGTGTCTCTTGACAAATCTACTAGCCTCTGTGAGCTTTTAAATCTCCATTTCTTAATGCAATACTACCTAAGGCTGTTATAAGTTTAAATTTATTCACTCAAAAACTGCCCACTGAACACCTACCACATGCCAGATTCTATTCTAAGCAATGTAATCACAGCAGGGAACAAAACGGACAAAAATCTCTCATGCAGCTTACAGTCTGGTGAGTAAAGAAAGACAAGAATACAACAGAATGTATTAAATATCAATAAGTGCTTTGGAGACAAAAACAATTTGTAGGTAAGAATCTGAGAGCAGGATCTGCAATTTTAAGCAGGGTGACTAGAAAGGAAGACATATGAGTAAGGAGGTGAGGGATGTGTAAACTGGGGAAATAACTTTTCACACAGAGTAAATAGCATGATGGCATACTGTATTTTCAGAATGGCTGCAATGGAGTGAGTGAATGAGAGAGTAATAGGAAGTGACGTCAGATAAGTGAGGGAGAAGGCAAGGGTTGTGTAAGGCCTACAAGGCCATAGTTAGGATACTGGCTTTTGTTCTTAGAAAAATTAAAAGCCAATATGGAGGTCCGAGCATAAGTGGAAAATCAGGTGACTTAGGTTTTAATTGGTTCAATATTTCTCAGTGAGGTTGTTAATGGCATTTTGAGTGGACAGCTCCTCTTTGTTCCCCCCACTAGGCACATGGCAGTCCATTTAGTGTCTCTAAACTGGACCCATGAAATGCCGGTAGTACTGCTCCAGTCTTTTGACCACCAAAAATGTCCCTATTTATTTCCAGGGCTAGGTTAAGAATAGGCTTAAAGTAGGTAGAGTCTATTTTAATAATATTCCAGGCAACGGTTTATATGATCTTGGGCCAGAGTAGCAGTGGTGAATGTGGAATTTTTTTTTTTCTGCAGAGAGGTTTTGCCAATGGACTGGACAGGGGTATGAGTGAAAGCTAGGAGTCAAGGATGACTCCCACATGCTTAAAATGAGCAAACAGAAAGATGGAATTACTATTCGCTGAAATTGTGAAGATTGAATGTGGGTGGAGCAGATTTAATGGAAAAAGTAGACGTTCATCAAGGCACGTTACAAACTACCATGTAAAAGCAGATATATCTAGGTTTCATCCAAGAATTTCGCAAAATGAGGAAATGGGAACTAGTTCTGAACTGAAGGATTTTGTTAGAGCATGTTTTGGGAGGGGATAGGATTAACAGAAATAAACATTAAATAAATAAGTGAATAAATGATTACTGAAAACTAGTTGTAATATATTAGCTCTTCCAAGCAATTAGATTATGCTATAAGAAACATTTTTTTAAAATATAGCCCAGAGGATTGAATCTAATTGTGGGATTTCAAACAATACATGGTATGGTGGTAGGCAGGCCTTTAATGTTAAAATCACACTGTGCCCATATTGCTTGGAATAGACACCCTACAGTGAGACTAAGGCTGAACCCTGGGAAAACAGTGGGTGATACAACTGTCTGGCACCCCATACTGACTAAGCATCACTACTTTCAATACTGCAGAGTCAACTGGTCAATATATGTGACCTTTTCTCTATTCATGGGTAATTTGAGGATTTCAGACGAAAAGCTATGTCCAGATACTATTTAGATGCTTCTTCATGTGTAGAGTTGAGTCATCCTTCCAGACAGATGAAATTATTTGAATGAACACAATAAACTGATTGATACAAACACACTATTTAGAGTTGCTAGGAGGAAGTGGCTGATTGCATCACTGTTAGAACATTTTCCAGCATTCTGCCTGCTCTTAAGACTAGAAAAGCAGCATTTTGAACAGCAACGCTCATCATATAAACATAAAGTCTCCTCCAAAAGGTATTGAATAAACAAAGTCAAAGAGTCAGAAAACATTCATTATCTTTGGATTTAGATCACATTCATGAACACTGTGTCTCAAGATTTCTTATTAATATCCCCCATGAGTAGATACAAGTGAGGTATTTACATTCCAAAAGAAGTCCCAGGCCTGGCACAGTGGCTCACACCTGTAATCCCAGCACTTTATGAGGCCAAGGTGGGAGGATTGCTTGAGGCCAGCACTTTGAGACCAGTCTGAGCAATGCAGCAAGTCCACGTTTATACTGAAAAATTTTAAAATTAGCCAGGCATGTTGGCATGTGCCTGTAGTCTCAGTTACTCTGGAGGCTGAGGCGGGAGGATCATTTGAGCCCAGGAGGTCGAGGCTGCAGTAAGCTATGATCGCACCATTGCACTCTAGCCCAGGCAATAGAGCGAGACCCTATCTGCGAGACCCTATCTCAAAACAACAACAACAACAAAAACAAAAAACATATACGTATGACTGAGTTTTGCTTCCTTTAGAAAATGTCATCACGTTTCAGACTGACCCGACCTATTGTTAGAGATGCTTTTTCTGTGACAGTAGTGGAAGAGAACTGGATGCAATTCTTCAGGCAGGTGGCATCTCCAATCACCAGTTAGCTAAAGAACTTACAAGCGTTATGCAAAGGTGGTCGCTTGAACTAAAGTGGAAAGGAATGAGATCAAGAAGCAGCAGTGGTAGACAGATGCCCCACTGGCTTCGCATTGTTGTTTCACTGGAAGGACATAGTGTGTCATAACGAATTACCATTAATTTGAGCCAGCAGTACTGTTAGATTGAGCCCAGCAACCCAGGATGACAAACAGTGCCTGCAAGATCATCTAATGAGGGACAAGGCTGCTTCAGTTGTGCCGCTTCACTCAATTAGTGGACAAGGTTTTTAATGCTGTTCTGCACAACTAAAGCAATTTTGATTACTTAGAGCTAAGTCTCCATTTAGAATGTTTCGGAAGCTGACACAGGTTTTTTGGTTTCTTTTTGCCTTTTTAAATATAAATTATCTAGAGAGTATTTGAATGGTAATAAGCTATTTGAAAGCCAATCACATTATTCCTTACTTTCGCTTAAGTAATATCAAAATATATTTTTTAAAAGTTCAAATGATAGAATTTACTCTAGCAAAGGAAATGTAAATAAGATAGCAAATGATTAAGAATATTCTGAGGATGTATGTGTATGTGTGTGTGTGTGTGTGTGTGTGTGTGTGTGTATGCAGGCACTATGTGTGTCTCTCTGTGCCAGAATTACAGTTGGTGAATTTCACTTCATCAGCCAACATTATCAGGAGGGTTGCATATTTATTCTATATATCCACATTTTTAAAAAATTCCAGATCTTGCCTTCTTTGGCTGGGAGCACTTGTATCTCATAGCTTTTGATATAGGGAACTGATGCTTCTACTTCATTATTTTTTTCACTATGTCACTGCATGAGCACTGATAAGTGCAATGGTATGACTTATTTAATATTGTGATCACTGACTTATCTCATAACTAAAACCTTACCCGCACAGAGGCTACTTAAGCCTAATAAATACCTTCCATTCTCTTTAGAAACACACAGGGTGCTCACTCTCTCTTTACACAGCATTCTCCCATCTTCTAGCTTTTTTCTACTTAGTGTATTGAATTCTCAGACTGCCTCCCCTGGGAGAAATGTTGCTTATTTAATTATAAGGTCATTGGATAAAAGAAATTACTCAAGTGCAGGATACATAGTAGGTATCCATACATTTTGGTAATATTGAACACAAATTCTACCCAGATAAAAAGTATAAACCTCATTGTGACGCGAACATACCCCCTGCTTTCTTTCCTTCACTCAGGTGGAAGAGAACATCAGGACCAAAATTTGAGAACATGAATCTCTAGTTATACCTAACCCATCACCAAAATCAGCTTGCCTACCCGTAATTTTTTTAAAAGCTCACTGCTTAAAGGAGGTCCAATACAAGCCAATTTTTCAGTGGTACACACAGCCACATCTTTGTTTTATAAAAGCACTATAACAACCCAACAAATAAAGTCATTTAGGGCAGAAAATTGGAAAAAGCTTTGAAACTTTAAAACTTTTGGGCTGCAGGAAAAGCCATTAGTTGAGTAAATAAACAATTATCAGAGGTTTTTCTCCCTACTTAGAGTTATCTTTCATTTTCTTAAAATAATTTTAACAATGGCTAATATCTTGTCTCCAAAATAGTTAACTCCAAAAGCACGTGTTATACACTCAGGAGAGTTGGTTACACATTAGTAGAAAACTGTACATCACTGCCCTTGTTGATGTTGTAAATAAAAATTAAAGGGGAAAGACAGTATGGTTCCTTAGGAAGCAAGTAATATTTCCTATAATGGTGTTATATTTTTAATGATTGTAATGACTTATAAACTGGCAAATAATTTGCACAGATTCTATATCCCCTCTTCCCAGCATATATAAGAATTTGTGACTCAAATTATGATTGTAGAAAAGTAGAAAAAATGATTGACAGTTCCAGTTCCATTTATTCTCCTCTCTTGTCAAAAGTGGTGGTAGGAGAAAGGGGGAAGGAATTTCTTGTTAGTTGCAGGAATCAAAGAAACGTAAAGTTTGAGGATTAAATATAGTGGGATAGTACCAGTAACATGTACAAGTCAGTAGGAATCAATCTCTTAAGTGCTTCCCCCTTCACTTCTCTTTGTTCTTTAGGAGAGTATTGGCCTGAAGTACCATCAGCAATGATTACCATTTGGCTTTCCATCCAAGTTAATATCTAACATCTCAGATATGTTCTCATCTTCGATCCAAATTTACTTTTAAAACATATGTAATATTTGCATGGTTCAAAAAACTATATAACTCTGGACTCACTTCCATCCCCATCCGTTTTATTCATTCCCCACCCACACATTATACATTATTGTTTTCTTGATTTAAGGCTTATACTTCCTGTATTTTTGCAGAAATAAGCAAACGTATGTATTTATTCTTATGTGCCCTTCTTTCTTATGCAAAAGACGGCATTCCATATATACTCTTTGAAGTTTTCTTTAAAATTTCCACCTAACACTCTTTCTTGGAAATGTCTCCATAATAGTGAATAGAGATCTTCCTCATTATTTTATTTTATTTATTTATTTACTTATTTTGAGATAGAGTATCACTCTATCCCCCAGGCTGGAGTGCAATGGCGCGATTTCGGCTCACCGCAACCTCTTTCTCCCAGGTTCAAGCAATTCTCCTGCCTCAACCTCCGGAATAGTTGGGATTACAGACACCTGCCACCATGCCCAGCTAATTTGTATACTGTTAGTAGAGTTGGGGTTTCATCATGTTGGCCAGGCTGTTTTCGAACTGCTGACCTCAGCTGATCCACCCGCCTTGGCCTCCCAAAGTGCTGGGATTATAGGCATGAGCCACCACGCCGGCCTGTACAAATACTTTCATAGCAAGAAACAACTCTTAACTTTCTTTAAATTTAGAACTCATATTAGGGATTTCAAAATAGTGATTGAATGAATGAACGAATGAATGAATATACTGGATCCAACAGCAGTCTGACACAAGAGCTTGGGGACGGCTTTCAGCAAATATAACCTGATTTAGAGTTCTGAAGGCAGGCATATGTGTTTAGCAATAGCTTTTTCCTACTCTTCGGAAAATGAGGCAGCCTGGAGATGAGGTGAAGACCACCTTTCCTGCAGTTCCTATGTAATGGACGGGGTGCATCCTGGTTTGTGGCTTGAGGCTGCTGTGTGTCCAAGTAACACATTCGTTCTGTTGTTGTAAACCTTACAGGAATGATGACTAATGCTTTGAGGAAACAGTAGAGGTCAGACAGCAAGCCCAGAAAAACCTGCCAGCACCAAGAGGATGTCCTCAACAAGTGCCTGGGGGACATATTATTCTAACTGAAGGGACCAGAGCTTTCCCAGGAAGGGAAGAGGGGAGAAATGAAGAATGTCTGTGTTCACGTTTGCCAAAAACAAAAGTCTGAGAAATCTCTGAGAGACTCTACATGGGAGGTGAAATTTAGCTTTTCTAAGACCATTGTTGATTTTCCCTTTACCCTTGAAGTGAACTGAATTATCACTAATGGTCAGACGAAAGCTCAGAGGTTCTAATAAAGAATATGAAATAGGTTAATGCTACTGCACCAGGATTTGACTGACTGTTAATACCAGGTTTTAAAATTCATTTGTATCATTTATAATACAAATACCTGATTCACCTGCATTCTTTTGGTGTGGGGCAGTGAGGGAACCTGGGTGTGAATGGCCTCCTAAGCAGCAAAATCATTGCTAATATCAGCATTTTGCTGTCTCATCATCTAATTATCACATACAGTGCACTAATCGAAGCACCTCATTTAAAGTGGGAAAAGCTTTGCTAAGGGCAGATGATTCAGCACGGCACCTCTCGATGAGTACTGTCACTTCAAATCCTTTTTAAGAAGTAGGTATTGTGTAACTAATAAGTAAAACGAAAGCATAAAGTTTATTAAGAAGTTACATGTTCCATTTTTTAAAGTCTCTGTAGTCACGATCATCCATTTTCCCCAAAACTGCCCTGTCACATAATAATATGCATACATACAAAACTTATTTCATGTTTAAAAGGCATCCCAGAGAGATGAGATGTGGATGGGTGTGAAGAGTGGATCTGGGGAACCGAATGGGTGCAGATGTCTCCACTGACAAAGAGAAAGGCATATGGCTTCCTTCCTCCCTGGTGTGCCCGGGTCTCAGAGAGAGCTGTAGATTTCCCTGTGATAAGCTTCTGCTTTCGAGCTCCACTGGGAAGATATTTTGTATGCCACAGAAAACCAAGATGTTTGCATTCCCACCAATCCAGGGATAAAGCATTTTCCTCATACAGACACAAAACATACAGTATATGAATGTTTAATGGAGGCTAAAACTGGGAGAGGAACAGAAAACAAGAACAGAGCAGGTTAAAAAAATATCTGGTTTCTCTCTATCAAAATACTAATTAAAATTCATGTTCATGGGGATGATTATACATATGTTTTTGAACTAAAAGTCTAACCTGGCACTATTTTTTGGCCTTATTTTTGTGACAACATTTTTGTCCATATGGCATGAAGTGAATCATTTTACATCTTTTTTTAAGCTCTATGTGTTTTTCTTGTTGTCTATTCCCTCTTCTCCCACCACACACACACTGGCAGCCGCTACCAAGTTACCAAATGCCAACTCAACCCTGCAAGCTGGCTGCATGGAGCTATATAGTACTGGCATCTTCCTTTCTTTGCAGAAATATTCTCTGTGTGTGTGCGTGTGTGTGTCTGTCTCTCTCACACATGCATGCATGCACACACCCCACATACATACCATTGAAGCACCCTGAATATTTCTCCTTCATTTCCATGCTCATCTTTCAACTCCTCGGGATTCTGCCCAGCTTCCAGTGTGTGTGCGGCACTGGCTGCTGGCCTGCTGCAGAAGACCACACCAGCTTATTTGGTGCCCCTCACCCCTGGCCTTCCTTCTCCATGGCATTCTGACAATTAGTGATTAACTTAAGAACTGCTATAAATGAATGGTTAATCGAGCCCATATAATTAGTTTAGTCACAACAAAGTGCAAGATCCATGATCGTCCACTGGTTCTCCCCCCACCCCAGTGTCCCGTTTTAAAAATTACAACAATCCATGTTCCCACTTTTGCAGACAGGAGAACGCTCCTTATCTGTAGTGCAGCCACACCGCCTAACCGCCTGGGTTGTGGATGGCACACGTTTTGTACATGTGCTGCCTCCACCAGCATCAGGCACTGCTGAGTTTGTGTGGAAGGGCAGCAACTCCACCTAACAAATGTAACTTTAACAACAGTAAAACAACCTAATAGCTTAGCATGCCAGGGGGCTAATGTGGCAGGCCATTTACCGCTGCACTAAATAGCCTCGGTTTGATTCTCATTGCCAAGTGTCGAACTGAGAATTGCAAGGCAGGAGTAGCTCCTAATTCATTAGATAAAGGGGGTCATTGCTCATAGGGCTGGGGAAACTGTAGAAGCATAAGAAAAAAAATAAACAAGGCATTCCCTTTTCAAACGCCATCAAAACCTGGGCTAAACATGGTCAGGAAAAGCAGAGGCTGCTTTCTTGGCACTCATATGCTAACTTCTAACTTTGGGTAAATGTGCTTTGTTTTGCAATGTTCATCTGGAAAGAGACTAGAACAGGAAGGGATCCTAATATTGAGCCATGTCATTTATTATTTGTAAATCACTTTGACACCCTTGGAACAAAAGCAACAACACAAGAACAAAGTATATAATTCAGTCTTGGCTGTAAAATGAGCCACTACTGACATGTCCCTGCCAGCTATTCCGCCTTGTGTGCCCTGAAAAAGTTGCTGTGGATGGTTGTGACCCGGCTAATAGGCTGGGCAGGAAAAAGACCGCTAGCAATAAAAGGGAGAACAAAATTCTTGTTAATATTGCTACATCTGATAATATTGTCTTTCTTTTTCCTTTTTATTTTTATTCCAGGCAGTTATAAAGAGTTCTAAGTTCAAACTGCCCTCAATGGTCATCATAAGGTTATGTGGACAAAACAGTTCCTCTATCTTGTTTTTTAATAGAAAAGAGAAATGATGAAAAATTTCAAATGAGATCCCTAAAATGGGACATCTTTATTTCCTGAACATTAGCCCTAAAACAACTGATTTCTCTAATTCCTGCCATCACTCAGATTGGCCTTGAATTACCTCCCAATAGGCCTCCCATGTGCTTCTAGATGAGAGTGTGTAATGGGGGATCTGTTAATTAACTAGAAGCAAAGTTGCACGGTGGGGATCAAACACTGGATACGTCCTAAAACTCCCACAGAGAAGATGAAATGCAGCGCAAACTTTAAAGACTTCCCGTCATTAGCTGAGACCTTGCTGCTCCTGGCCCAGACCCCTCCTGTTTCTGAGAACAATGAGGACAATGATGGCAGAAATGAAATAGTGCAGCCAGGAACAAAGGAACTAGCTATTTACCGGTAGAAAAAGAGAAAAAGGAGGGGGGGAGGGGGAGAAAAAGGGAGAACTTTCTTTTTCTGTGGTTCCTGTCTACTTTTAATTAATTTATGACTGCCAGGGAATTGCACAGAGAGTACACCCAGGCGCATTGTACCCCAGCTCAGTGTTAATATATGTAACATCTACTGTTTACTCCCAGGAAAAGTGCAACCCGCTGGAGAGAGAGGGACTCGGAGGAAGGAGAGAGAGAAGAGGCTGGAATGAAAGAAAATGGACAAACTGTCAGGCTGAACTTTCACACTTAAGATCAGGGTTCAAACTAGAAGATGATAAAAACAAAAGAAAAAAAAAGCCAACACCATCCCAGGGGTAACACATCCTCTTAGATCACTGCAAAAGGTAAGAACCATGCCTTGACACAAAGCTCAAATTTTACAATTTTCAGAGGTTTCCTGGTAATATAAATTTCCTTCCATATAAATATAAATAAATATCACATCAATAGCAAAAGCACATAGTCATGATATTGACTTCTTAATCTTCCCTGTTTCTTGACAAGATAAATCTAAAAAACGGCACTGAAAATTGAGAGAACAGCTGAATAACAAAACCTGACTAGTAAAAAACTTGGTCCTCATTTTGCATTCCCTGTTTTTGCAGAATTGAAATCAGGAGCTTTTCCATATATCTAAATCACAGGCTTCCATGGGATTAAGAGAAATAAGAGAACCAACAAGGTGCACAGAAAGGCAGCTTTGACCTTTGTTACTTCATGTTGAAGCTCTTACTTTGAGATGGACCAGTAGATGAAGAGGGTCATTATTCAGAGGAGCTGCTCTTGCTCTCCAAATTTCAGTTAAAATGGCCACATTAGAATTATTTATTTTTTCTTTTTTCACTTGTTCGTAATTGGTCATAATTTGCAGAAGCTTATTCATAATTACCCCAAAGTAAAAACAACCCAAATGTTTATCAACAGATAAATAGATTTTTAAAACTGTGGTGTAATCATACAGTGGAATACTACTCAGCGATACAAAGGAATGAACCACGACGGATACATGCAGCAGCATGGAAGACTCTCAAACACATCATTTTAAATCAAAGAAGTCAGGTGTAAAGAGTACATACTATATGATACCATTTATAGAACGTTCCAGAGCAGATAATACTAGCATGATAGAAAGCAGAACAGTGGCTTGCTTTGGGAGTGGAGGAGGGGAGGACCCCCTGGAAAGTGGCATAAAAGTGATGGGAATATTCCCTACCATGACTGAGGTATGGTTTTCACCAGTGTGTGTATATGTATCAAAACCTAGGCTGTAGTGTGCAATTAACTGTATGTAAAATATAGCTCAATAAAAATTAAAAAGTCAAATTTGTAAGTACTGCATGGTGAAAACATGGCTCAATAATAGTTCGTATGATAAAGAAATATGGCCTCAAACAATCTATAACTGATTTGAACCACAAATATGAGGTGATTTTTAAGAAAAAACTTTACACTAATAAAGGTTGTATACCCAGGTAAAAGTGGAAAAAATATAGCTATACCAGTTTTCTTTTGGTAAATATTTGCCAAGTATATACACTTTTTATCTTTTTGCCTTTAACTTAACTGTGTTCTTATGTTTACAATATATCTTCCTGTATTCTCAAGTAACCAATATAAAGTGATGAAAATCTGAATTATTTTCTTTTTAAACTTCAGTAACAAGACTCTCCTGTTTTCAAGCCACATGTTTATAATAATCAGTGGAAACTCTGCAAATGGATGAAACAAGTAAATCCCCCAGGACTGTTTTGTGACTGATTTTCTTACTTCTCACCTATCTAATATGAAGGGTTTAAATTTTGCTAAGCTCAATCACAAACTCAACCCTAGGGAGAAAAGGTCTTAAGCATATGGTTCAACCAACTGAAAATACTATACAATCAAAAGGAAGTATAGGCTAGAGGTTTACCATTAGCTGCTTGTACGTTCTAACCAGTATTAAAGAGGAACTCCACAACGAAGTGAAAGATACACCATCAGTTACTGAGAAACTTATCTAATGTCTCTACACATACACTCACAAAGAGTAAGAGATTCCCCTTTGTGATTGATATGACTATGCCAGTTACCAATGCTGATATGGCAGGATAGCATAAAAGAGTAGGAATGAAAGGGCCCACAGTTATATTCCTCCCATCTAAAAACTAACTGTGTGTCTTAGAAAACATTATGTACTCTACTTGGTCTCAGTTTCCTTGGGGATGATAATTCTCCTGATCACTTCATAGGGTTGTTTCGAGTACTGAATGATATATATAAATGAAACTATTCAAAAAAACCCATCCATTTACTTTCAATTTGTCCTCAACTGTTCCTAGAACAGTGCTGGATCTAAAACAAAAGGTATTCAGGAACTAGGAATCTACTTTAGGGTTACCAGTTTCTTTGTGATTTTATAATTATCCTCAAACTTTCTGAATAAATTCGCAACTCAATCTAGGAACAATCACTTTCTAAAATCCACTTCAGATCATTCCATCCTGGCTTTCATTTACCTATGTTTTTTTCATTTTTCTCCCTGTGCACCTACCATGGTATCTTGTGAGCAGGCTTACAATATTTTCTCCAAAGACAGTAACGGCTTACCTATTTTTGACTTCGTTCATCAATTTTCATCTTCCTGTTTATGTAACATTCTATTCATACAATATTCTCTAAAATTCTTAATATATTTTGTTAACCTTTCAGAGCTTCTGAAATGTGGGGATAACTCCAGAAATTTCCTTTACATTTAATAAGAGTTCTATAGGTTGCAGCAAAATCAAAATAACAAAGAACAATGACAGAGCCACACTTACAGCTGTAAAGAAGTAAGAACGATTTCTTGACACAAAGAGAAGCATACTAATACTTAATACATTCAGGATTCAAGTAACTAACAATAAGAAAGTAAGTCTATTCCTGAAAGAAGGAAGACTCCTTCAAGGGAATAATCCTGATCATTAAGATCACAGTTGCTAGAGAGAGACATTCCGCAGGACAGGAAGGCAGGTCAAATATTGCTGATTTCTGGCTCTAAGAATGACTTGATGTGAGTAAAACCTCCTGATTTAATTCATAATTCTATTGGTTATATATCTTGGCAAGGGAAAAACATACATAACCTGGCTTTCATGGTCACCGTAATAGCTTTGAGAAGTACCTGCATACCACTCACTGTGTTGTTGGTATTCTGTTCAGCCTTAGTGTTCACATTTTTAAAAAAGTATTTTCCACTATTTAGAAATTGAGACATTCCATATAATACCCATATTTCTGTCACTTAAAAAAAAAACTTGGATGATCTGTCAAGGCTATGCCCATCCTTCCACATGGCAGCAATCTACTGGTATTAAATGGAAGCCACCATGTGATAGAGACACAGAGCCCTTGGGTTCATCCCAGTCCTCACCAGTCTGTCTGGCTCCTGTGTAAGTGGAGTTGTTGACACCTGAAGTTTTTGAGTAGGGCTTTAGGGGATTGAAGTCGTAAAATATTCAGAAACTGTTCTCAGAGCATAGATTTCACAGCTGTTCCCTCTTATGCCTAACTTCACGATGAAAGACAAAAATGTAAAAACCAATAGAAAAATACAAGATAATAGTCAAGCAAAGGAAATGAGAAAATAGATGTTTAAATAAATGCAAGAAAAACAGGATAAGGGTTAAAAACTGTAGAGAACATCCTCACCAATATAATAATATGAATAACAATGAAAATATAAAAAGCACATCAAAAAAATCTAATCAATACAAATTAGAAAATTTAAAAACTGTAGATGATTATGAAGACAAATATGATGAAAAATTAATAAGCAAAAAGTATGCCACAGAAACCATAACTTAATACAAAGAATTACAATTACGTTAAGGAAACAGAGGCACAATTACAAAACTGGGGATCAAAGAATAATTGTCAAAATGTGGAAAAGGGAAAAAGTTAAATTTAAGTGACAAGTCAGACTCCAAAGTTGCACATACCTTTGTGTAAGCAAACTTTAAACTAAGTTAGCTTTGGACAATCTACCCATACAGTTGTCTTTCCAAATGAGGGTAATAAGCGTTTTCTTGAAGGCAACACTTAGTTGGTAAGGTTTGCGAGTTCTCTGAATTTGGGACTTTCAAAAGAAGACTGCAGTGAAAGGAATTGTCAACGTTGCTATTTGTCCCTCTTGAGATATAATGCAGCCAGCACAAGAAAGACCTATGTGCATATTTGGCGTTAAGTAATCAGGCAGTTTTTTAAATAGATCCCAGGAAAGAACAAGCTGGATAATAGGATCATTTTTCTTCATGCTCAAGGATGAACAGATCAAAGATCAGAACTTGTATCATGACTTTTATCTAGGAAAATGTACTCAGAATAATAAAGGAAAGGCACCACTTGCATTCCAAACGATCAAGAACAATCTTTAGGGAAACTTTGCTTCGTGAACTCTTGATTCCTATCCAATTTGGGCTGTCCAAATCTACACATGAATCCGGGGCCAACTTCCTCATACTTCCTATTGTGCTAGGGCAGTTTCTGCCTACTGTTCTATAATGTGTGCTTGGGAAAAGAAAGATAACTTTAGTATCAGTAGAAAGGGTCATGCCAGAGGACCCATAATATTTCATTGCATAATTGAGAAGGCAAATATTTTGCAAAATCATATTTGATCATTTATTTGTTCAGTGTCACAAGAATCTAAAGGATTCTATGTACTTGAATTTCTAAAATTACTGAGATTTACCATATAAACAACACAATTTTTAAAAAATTTCAATCAGTAGCTTCTTAAAAATACATCACCTATTTACCTATCATGTTAGAGAGAGCAGGCTAAAGATGGCAATCTTTGTCACCAAGCCTGGAGTGCAATGGCACAATCTCGGCTCACAGCAACCTCCACCTCTCAGGTTCAAGCAATTCTCCTGCCTCGGCCTCCCGAGTAGCTGGGATTACAGGTGTGTGCCACCACGCCTTGCTAATTTTTGTATTTGTAGTAGAGACAGGGTTTCACCATGTTGCCCAGGCTGGTCTCGAATTCCTGACATCTGGTGATCCATCCACCTCGGCCTTCCAAAGTGCTGAAATTACCAAAGTGCTGGTGAGCCACCACACCAGCCAAGATATCACCTTTTGATGGCTTATAGTTATGTTAAGGAATATCACAATTATATTTTGAAGGATCCTGAAGGTTTATAGAGTTGTTAAATGCTACAGTGGTGGTTCTCAATAGGGGTTGATTTTGCCCCTGCCCAGGGGACGTTTAGCAAAGTCTGGAGACAATTTTGTTTGTCACAAGTGAGGTGGGAGTGAGAGGGGGTGCTAGTAGCAACTAGCAGGCACAAGCCAAGATTGCTGCTAAACATCCTAAAATACATAGGTCAACTTCTTCCCCATAAGAATTATCTAACCCAAATGTCAGCAGTGCTGAGGATAACAGAACCCTGTGCTACAATAAACTGGATCAGTCTATACGCCCGCAATATTTGCATGAGATTTTTGTTTTGTTTGTTTTGCTTTTTAAAATCTCCTCTGTACTGTCTCATACTAAAAAGACTTCTGGATGGCCCTTCATCTTTCTGATTTGCTACTTTATTCTGCTGTGGCTTGGAAAACATTTTTTTCAAGCTTCAGACAATCATACAGCCTATGAAAGATGGCTTTAGAGCTATCTTACGAGTAAAGCTTAGCAGCTCAGAGGCATAGAGTAATAAAATAATTCAATATTTTCTAAGCTTATTTTTGGTTCATATCTATTCAATTAGTAGACATAAATAAACAATTTGATATTTTCTAAGCTTATTTTTGGTTCATATCTTTTCCAATTACTAGAGGTCACCGGACTTCAAATATGTGAAGGTAAGTGTCTTGTTTATTCAAAACTAAAGAACCAACTAACAAATGAAAACTCATAAAACAAAATAACAGAAACCCTATGTTAATCTGTACTCTACTAATACAGGACTAATAATATCTTGAAAAAGGTTGAGCTAAAATGTGCCTTCTACTCTGAGTAATTATCATAGCCAAATTCATATGATAAATAAGACCCAGAAGAAGGGCACAACATTTATCTTCTTAAGAAAGTACCATTTGTTATATGTACTTAATTTTTTATGAATTTCATTATAACTAGTGATTTTATATGTTAATGATTGTTAAGTCTCATCTATATCTAATTTCCATAGTCAACTTTAGCTAGTTTATGCATTTGAGACTAATACAATTAAATTTTTTTTTAAATAAGGCTACTTATATTCAAGACTTTCCTTTTAGTTAATCAAAAGTCGGGAAATTGTGACTAACAGACATGCATGATCCATTCTGGGAGTAATAAAGAAGTAATAGGCCAGGCACGGTGGCTCATGCCTGTAATCCCAGCACTTTGGGAGGCCGAGGCGGGTGGATCACGAGATCAGGAGATTGAGACCATCCTGGCTAACACAGTGAAACCCCGTCTCTACTAAAAATACAAAAAATTAGCCAGGCGTGGTGGCAGGCGCCTGTAGTCCCAGCTACTCGGGAGGCTGAAGCAGGAGAACGGCGTGAACCCGGGAGGCAGCGTTTGCAGTGAGCCGAGATCGCGCCACTCCAGCCTGAGCGGCAGAGCAAGACTCAGTCTCAAAAAAAAAAAAATTAGCCGGGTGTGGTGGCATGTGCCTGTAGTCAGTCCCAGCTACTCTGGAGGCTGAGGCAGGAGAATGGCATGAAACGAGCAGGCGGAGTTTGCAGTGAGCTGAGATCAGGCCACTGCACTCCAGCCTGGGCAACCGAGTGAGACTCCGTCTTAAAAAAAATAAAATAAAATAAAATAAAGAAGTAACAGTGATGAATCAGGTGACAGAACTTGGGTCGTTCTTCTCATATCTGTTAGTCTATGTAGCTAGTGCTGAGAGGCATTGCTTGCTGTCCTAATCCAACACATGCATCAATCAGACTACACATTAAATTCATTAACTTAATGATATAGAGTTACCAACTGTAAATTTGAGAAACTGTGAAGATGAAATTTAGAATTTCCATAGGAAAAAGTTTTCAATTCCAGATTGTTGCAAGCTAACAGAGAAAAAATTGGTCCAGGAAGCACAAACAGCTAAATTCTGATTCACTGCCACTGCCATCACAAAGGCCAGTCTTGGGCTGACTGATGTACACAGGACTATTTGGTTACAGCTTCCTTATCTTCTAATTAAGTACTCTGAAATGCAGTTGTGGAAACCAGGGAAAGATTATAAGCAAAAAACACAGTTGAATTTAAATTTGGGAAGTACTTGGTTGCCAATAAGATACCAATTCTTTGTTGAATTGAATTCAATTCTTGTTTCGAGTTTTTCAGCCTTTAACCACAGGGACTCTAGCCTATATTTCTGTATTGATTTACGGTAGAGGGGCTTGAGGGCATGAATGCAGGTGAAAGTAATAAACACATGGGGGAGTTGAGTGAAAGGTCAGTCCCAGCCCCTCAAAAATA
>NW_012119044.1:874024-920801 GCF_000951035.1 Colobus angolensis palliatus | reverse complement strand
TAGCCAGGATGGTCTCGATCTCCTGACCTCGTGATCCGCCCGTCTCGGCCTCCCAAAGTGCTGGGATTACAGGCTTGAGCCACTGCGCCCGGCCCAAGTTGTATTTTTCTAAACATACATAATGAACTTATTTTGTTTGCTCTTGATAATATACTATTTTATTTAATTACTTGTTTCATATGTACTATCTTATTTACATATATAGCCTACAGAAGTCATTATGGATTAACCTTACCTGATATTTCCAATGAATTCTCCATAGCATCAAGCACAAATGATCTCCTAGGACAGTGGCGGCTTCTGAGCGCACAGGAAAGTGACCAGGGAAAGAATGATTCCATCTCCAGGAATCCCTGGTGCTCTTCAGAACCCAGACAGGCCCCTGCTGGGTCATGGTAACTGAGAAGCAGATACAGTGGTCCCTACGCTGGCAACCTCAGCTGAAGAGGAACAACTCTCTCTATAATCAGGTTACCAAGAATAAAGAGCAAGTGCAAATTATTTATTTTCTTACTTTTAGATTCCTGCTAGGATAACAAAGAATTTTATATAATAAAGGGCCATGACACAACTACATAAATTTCCAAGAAAACATAAAGTCACTGGAAGAAGGGATTACAGATGAGGGCCCATTAAGAGTAAAATAGAACATCTTTTCTCTCCATGGTGGATAGCAGAGAGGCAGAGAGAAAGAGAGGGAAGGAAGCAAGAGGGAAGGAAGCAAAAAGGAAGAGGAGGCAGAAATCAGACTCATCTATAGGGAGCCATGCTCTGCACTAGGCACTTCACAAGAGTAGTGTTTTGAGTTTTGTTTTTGTTTTTGTTTGTTTTTTTATTTCCCAGGCTGAAATACAGTGGCATGACCTCAGGTCACTGTAGCCTCAGCCTCCCAGGCTCAGGTGATCCTCCCACCTCAGCCTCTAGAGTAGCTGGGGCTAAAAGCACATGCCACAATGTCCAGCTTATTTTCTGTTGCATTTTTTTCAGAGATGGGGTTTTGCCATGTTGCCCAGGTTGGTCTTAAACTCCTGAGCTCAAGTCATCAGTCCTCCTCAGCCTCCCAAAGTGCTGAGATTACAGGAGTGAGCCACAGTGCCCGGCCACAGAGTAGTCTTACTGCCATTAGTTGACTTGTTATGCTGCTTGAACCCCACTGCCTGAGCTCTCAATTTCTACCTTCTTTTCTGTCCTCTTAGATCCTACATAACTTACACAATCCAAATAATGCACCTCGTTTTCAACACAATAGCAAACTAATTCCCATTTTGCACATGGCATATTAAAGTGTACTCCAAAGCAGGACTTCTGCCCATCTCTCACATTCAATGTCACAATAGAAAGGCTTAATCACATATAAACTGCTTCTCCCAACGTTGTTTTATTTCCCAATTGTTCATTACCGTGTAGGCCACAAGAGCTAACAAAGGTTTGACAAATGAATAGAACTGCCTTTTATTTATAAGCATCTGTTGATATATTAACTACAATAGAAATACCACATTTTGGTCAGGGTGAGACAAAAAGGTAACAACCTTCAGAATCCCAACATATCATCATTCAATATTGCATTACAATTGCTGTTGAGAAGAGGTTCTGAGTGGAATAAATATGAGAAGTGGATTACTGCACTCTACTCAAAGGAAGCATTCCTACCAAATAATAACTGCAGTGATTAATATAACTATTTACGAATGCTTAGAGTATAGATGCTTGAGTAGTAGCTCACTGAATCAAAAAAAAGAAGATACAGTCTTCAAACTCACTACATTTCCTTAGAGACGACAAGGAATAAAGTAGAACTGCATGCCACGAAAATATCAAATTTTATCTTTGGCAAAAGATGTAAGGTTTTACATTATTGTCTCAAACTGCATATTCTGATACTTTTTTTCCCCCTAGACTTAATCTTGGCCTGGTGTGCCTCATTTTTATAGGACTTCTGAAACGAGAAATCACCAGCGTGGGGAGAGAACATTAAAGGCAGAGGTGTCTCTTATAAGCACAACATGTGACCAGGTAATATTGTCTGGATTAGCAGCTTTACAGCCTAACTAAGCCCTGGAGCTACAATTATCTGGTCGCATTAAACTGAAATCACCTGAAAAACTTCACACTGAACAAGCCCTTGGAAATGTCTAATCTGCCAGTTTACACTCAGAAGTGAAAGTGGAATTCAGTTGTTAAGGACAAGAAAACAAAGTTTTCTGCTAGGAAGAGTCTCACCTTAGAACCAGTATAGGGTCTGAAGACATTTCTGCAATTTCTTTTTATGCCATTCTTTCACTTTTATTTAAAAAGGAGATTTAACCTGACCATTCTCTTTCAAGCCGATGTCCCAAGTACATATGTTTGATGAGGGTACAGAAGACATAAGGAATAAAACTGCATTGCCACAGAGGGAATACACAGCTCTAGATACAAGGCTTTATGCTAATTTTAGTAAAATGTATGTATCTTTTTATATACATAAAGTTATGGCACTATATAAAGAGATCCTTAAATGTGACATACACTGAAGTCCTATTTACTGCCTGACTATTCCTTTTAAAAAATAAAAACTACAAGTAGTGGTTGTATTAATATTAAACTATCTCCAAAATTCATTTTAGTTCTTTGACTTGTAAGATAGAGCCAACTCATACACTCAAAATTAAAACCCAGATTTTAGTACCAGATTACAGTTATTTAACAGCAGATCAAAGCAGCTAATCTTAGGCTCCAAATTAGGACCTCACCACTCTCTCTTGTAACGCCTCACTTGCCTGTGGTTCCTGTTCTTCATTTGTCAATACTGATGCTGAAAATTCATTGTGTCAGGTTGCAATATATTCTATAAAACCACATTTCCCAGCTGGGCACGGTGGCTCAAGCCTGTAATCCCAGCACTTTGGGAGGCCGAGACGGGCGGATCACGAGGTCAGGAGATCGAGACCATCCTGGCTAACACAGTGAAACCCCGTCTCTACTAACAATACAAAAAACTAGCGGGGCGAGGTGGCGGCGCCTGTAGTCCCAGCTACTCGGGAGGCTGAGGCAGGAGAATGGCGGGAACCCGGGAGGCGGAGCTTGCAGTGAGCTGAGATCCGGCCACTGCACTCCAGCCTGGGCGACAGAGCGAGACTCCGTCTCAAAAAAAAAAAAAAAAACACATTTCCCAAAAGAACAACTACTTTTCTGTACAAAGATGCAATTTATGGCAATTTGGCCGTCTTATATCTTGAAGTCAAATATCAAGATTTCCAGAAAACAAAATTAAATTCTTAAACATGTACAAGTATTAAAATTCTTTATCTCATACATTATTGTTCTATTGGCCAAATTCCTATTTGGGCAAGAATTTAGGTACCCCTTTCCCTCCTCAATTAAATCAGTAAGAAAGAAATAACAAAACACTTCATTTTCTATCCCGAACTAATTTTTAATACTGTCACAAGCCTGGCAAGATTGAGAGTTGAAATTTACTCCAGAACACTTACCCTTAGTGGCAAATAGGCAAAATTCACTGTAAAATTACATGATTCTATCAAGTGGCTGTTAACTATCGAACAATATCTATGGTGAACGTATTGCTTTCCATACGGCCATTCTATTTTTCCATACCAATTAATATGTAGTGTAAAATTTCAACTTGAGATACTTATTAGTGTACAGATTTTTCTTAATGACATCATTTTATAACAATGTGTAACTCAAGTATTCACTGAGAACAGGTTTCTAAATCTTTTTTTGATGACAAGAGTTTCGTTTAAGTGTGATGGTTCATATGTGGTGTCATGAAATAGAAAGATTGGTTTGATGTACCATGAATTCCCTCTCTCAGTTTTTATAAATCTAGAAGGGTAGAGAAGGCCTAAGCTTGTGTGGACATTCTTCTCAAGAATTTGAGGTTCATAGTCAAAATTTCTGTAATTTATGAGTAAGTCATATTGTTTTGCAATTAAAAAGAAAGTGTGATACCAGGATATATCAATACATCCAAAACCACAAGTAAGATTTTTTCTTACTAGTTAAGATGAATCTAGATTTGGGCACAACTTAAAATAGTTTTGATATAGATAATGAGATTTTAAATACATGAGTGGCTCTGCCTGATTTCATTACAAAAGCCTCTTTGTTTCTATTCTATGATCTTTCAGTGAGAATTTAAAACAGAATACTTTCTCTAAATAAGAACAAAATTTGAGACAATTTAAAACAGTCTCTCACTCTTCCTGGCCAGGAGTATGTCAAGAGGGTTCCTTAAATCAGAACTAAGGTTCACACCCAGAGAATATATCAAATGAATTTCCATGAAAGACAAAAACCATACTCTGCATTTACTATTGCTGTACAAGGTATGCTCTGCGAATCAAAACTCCATTCCTAGTTTGCAGCGTTCAGGTGACCAAAGCTACCTCTGGAGAAGACACTGAAAAATGTACTTCACTTTCCCCCTCAACAGAATATTCAAGCTCATTAGGCTGCTATTCAAAAATGGTATAGTTAAGATCCCCAGCATGCAGCTCTGGCAAACAAGCAAAGTTGCCATTTGTAGAATATCAATATTCTGGATTTCCCTTCCATTTATGTTTCTAAAATACAATAAGTATTGGTTGGTTCATGAAAATTAATCAGCCACTAAAATTTGTGATTCTAATTAAAGGTATTGGGAATAAAATAAGTTTTCTTACTGTCTATAGTTTTAATTTTTAAGTGAATTTAGATACTTAGAAACTAAAAAAAAAAAATTAAAAATACCAGAAGGATCTGTTTTAATCATTTTTCACTATCCAACTCTATGAAATGAAATAATTCATGTTGTTGAGCTTGCAACTTTTTCTTTGGGCTATTCAGCTGGCCATCGAAAGTTATTTTTTGTCTGTTTTATAAAGTTATGTGAAGAATCTCAAAGATTTGCACAGAATAATAAATGTCATAAAGATGGGAGGAGTATTAATAAAATTTGAAAACCTTAAACTGAACGAATTGATTTGCAGCTATATACTGGTTAGAAGCTATTTTTGATATAGAAGTGGAGAAAAATGTTTAACCTGGTTATGGCTATAAATACTGCATCTCTTCTAAATTAAATCAATTTTCTTGATGAAACTAATTTCTTGCCTGAAAGGTATTAAAATAATTTCATTATAAAGAAAGTTTTTGCTACAGTTCTGCTCATTCCCCCACTAAAATAAATGTTTCAATGCATGTGTCATGACATGTAAACCACTTTTACAAAAAATGAGGACATTCTGAAAACACTGGAAGATAAGAAATAGACTAATATAAAAGATTCAGTTCCAACTTTCTAAATCAACATGATCTTTATTCCCAATGAGTTTTTCTCTTCTTAAACCATCGTATCCTATTGCAAACACGTATATTCACTAGTAATCAAAGAAATGCAAATGAAAACTGCAAGAAGATATCACTTTTCAACTACCCAATTGATACAATTTTAAAACAAGATCATTCTGAGTGCTAATAACTGGCAAGGTGGGGGGTGGTGCAGGGGGAAAGCAGATCCTCATGTATAGTTAGCGAGAGTGTAAACTTGTACACTTTCTGAGGGCAATTTGGCAAACTGGGTGAATATTTTAACTGTGCAAGATTTTTAGCCCAGCAATTCCACTTTCAATAATTTATCTTATATAAGTAACACTTAAGTGTATATGCACAAAAATACTCATTTGAAGTATCATTTTCCAAAGCAAATAACAGAACACAAGCCTCATGTCCATCGGGGGAATTAAGGGTATATAACAACACTTTTAAGTGAGTGAAGGAGTGTCTTTATACATAGCAAGAGGATATTAAACCAACTGTAAAAGTGTTTATCTCTGGGAAAAATGGGAGTATGAAGGTTTTTGCTTGAATTACTCTGAATATTTTTAAAAATAGATTAACATTTTACAATCAGAAGAACGTAACAAGAATTAAAAAAGAACCCCATGAACCTGGAACCCTATCTCATTTACCTGATCCTAAAACACGTATTATTTAGATAAATACATGATTTACCAGAGATGTGTTATAACAGTCTTAACAACTATTTCTCTATTTCCAGTTTATAATCTGTAAAGTTTCCTTTGTTTCATAGTGTGTATAGTGTTTAAAGTGTATTTTTCTGTACATTATGAATGTATAAATAACATTCCAATTAGGGTAATAACAGTATTTTCTGTCTTATATTTGTCTTAACTGCAACGAAGTCATTAAAAGTAGAAAGCTCAATAACAGCTTTTTAGTAATTCAAAGAGAAAAAGAATTAACACAGAAGATGCTATTCCAAATATAAACTATATTTTAACCTTGACCTATGTTGTTCTAATTAATTTTTAATCTTCTATAAATGGTCCTTCTTTTCATATCATCAGTCCACATAAGTATTACTTTTAATGTATTGTTTAGATAGAAAGTCATTCTAAAACCCTACATTGCCTCATAGAATAGCAGTATTATAGAATGATTTAACTAATCACTTATCAAAAGAAAAACAGGATTTTCATTCATTAAGTATACATGGGGTTATTATGCACTTTTAAATTTTTTCTGTAATTACTATTATAATGATACAGACTGAAAGACCCTTAGCCCAATCCCAAGGAGTCAAGTCCCAATACTAATTCAATAAAGTTTCTCCACCTAACTACACGTGGAATTTCCACCTGAGTAGAAATATTGTTAATTTTCAAATAGCCAAAAATAGCAATGATTCTTCCCGGACATAATCTAATGTAACTCTTACATTACAGTTCTGCAGTTATTCTGAATTCGAGCATCTAACTTATCAATTTGTAAGTGGAACAAGATAACCACTGATCCTGTTAGGAAGATTTAAATTTTGAATGTAGGCATACTGATAAAAATAAATAAATAAAAAGTTGGTCGTTTTACACCAATCATAATTTCCCTATTCAAGGGCAGAAAGATGAGGCTGGGAAGAAGAACGCTTTACCACTTTGCTTATTGTGCTGAAATTCTCTAACCTTGAGCCTATGTGGTTTTCCATATAATTTAGAGTAGATCCACTTAAACAACACCCGCGGGCAATTTGCTACACCTTGAATAAAGATGGCTTCCTTTGAGTTGAACTAAGACATTTGGGAAGCAAGGGGGTCTGGAGATGCATGTAAAGCGAATGCAGGCAGTTATGTACCCCGGTGGCTTCCTCTACCCTTTATACTCCCACTGGTCTTCCTTAGGCCCCTCCTACTGACTGTGCTGCATATTTCCCCCTAGGGCCTATGCACCAGCTGCAGTCCCTGGAAAATTCTTTTCCCCCTCCTCACATAGGCAGGAAAAAGGTGAATGGTTAAACACTTGGGTGCCAGCACAGGCCCCTAGGTAGGAATACTCTCAATTTCTGGTCTCCCTCTGACAACTGCAGTGAGGCACTATTGTGCCACCCTCCCTGGAAATTTGGGGAGATTAGATACATTGACAGAAGTAAAACACTCATCACAGTGCCTGGGGCAGTGTAAGAGATCAATAAAGGTTAACTATTATTATTCTCAGTTATACATATATGTATTTTTATTTATGTATGTATGTATTTATTTATTTGAGATGGAGTTTTGCTCTTGTCGCCCAGGCTAGAGTGCAATAGCGTGATCTTGGGCCTCCCAAGTAGCTGGGATTACAGGCACACACCATCACACCTGGCTAATTCTGTATTTTTAGTAGAGATGGGGTTTCACTCTGTTAGGCTAGTCTCAAACTCCTGACCCTCGGTGATCCAACTGCCTTGACCTTGCCTCCCAAAGTGCTGGGATTACAGGCGTGGGCCACTGCACCTGGCCAGTACTATCACTTTTATTATTCACCTAGTTATATCTGACTCATGTTTCAGGGAAGCCTTCCCTAAACATCCTGATTAGGTCAAATTCTCCCATGAGAGGGCTCATCACAGTGTTTACTCTTTCTTTGTAGCTTTCATCATAGTCACAATTTTACATGTCTTTGTGTAATTATTTAATTAACATTAATTTCTCTTATCACTAGACTGTGAGCTTCATGATGGCTAAGGGCATCATTTGTGTTTGGGGAGATTTGTGTTTGTGTGTGTGTGTGCTTTCTACTTACTATAGTAATCCCAACAACTAGGATAGTGCCTGGCAAAGAATAGGACTTAGAGAAATACTTCTGAATGAGTTAATAAATTAATGAATAAACTAAAAATAGGGAACAATTCTTTAAAAAAAGAAAGAAACTAAGGCAACACATGTTAAACTACTTATAAACTGGACAACCTGACTTGCCTGAAATTAAGCTGGCAAACTAATTTGATCTGCCTATAACTTGATCTTAAATTTGTCCTAAATCCTGGGCACCTTAACACAAATAGGCAGACGGGGTGACACACTTGGTGGATTAACATCTGAGTTGGGGTTTTTGCCAGCTTGGGGGTAGGGGAGAAGAACTGTGAATATGTACATGCACATATGTGTATACTATATGGCCCATGTCTAGAATTGGTTTACGTGAAAATTAGCTAATTTTTAACGAGGTTTAAAACCCAACCAGCAACAATAACAACATTTGGCAAAGTAATAACATAAAAGAAAGAGATATATCACATAGAGAATATAGAGCAGGTAAGGAAAAGATCTATGTGAATGCAGAACTCAAATTTAATAAATAAGGAGTAAAGAAATAGTAAACAGAAACAGTGAAGAAAAAAAACTTGTTAGTGAAAAAGAGAAGAAAATAGCCATTTTAGGCATTTGTGTCTTAACTTGTGAAAATTTTTACTTATCCAAGGCAGAAAATGGCTTTAATGTAGGATTGTATGTTTATTAAGTGTTTCTGTGTTCTGCCAAACACAAATATCACTGGCTAATATCAAGTGTTCATTTCAGACATAGACAAAGTTCAGTCTTTGGCCATAAAATCTATACCTTTGACATTACACCACTGGCGCGCATGTGTGTGTGTATGTGTATGTGTGTGTGTGTGTGTGTGTGTGTGTGTATATATATATATTTAAAATTTTGGTTTTAGTCTCGTTGAAATGTTTTTAAAATGTTTTCTTATAAAATGTCTTAGTTGTCACATCACATTGACTATTTTACAAATTGCTTACTTCAATTTTTTGCCTAACTTTTTTTCCTGTTGATGTTCTCAAATTATAGGCACAGGTTTTTTTTTTAAAGAGTGTTGGGAGTAAAAGATTTTATGATGGTTATATCAGTCATTGTCCATCATATTAAACCTAATGTTTCAAACTAAAAAAAAAAAAAAATTCAAGAAAATTAAAATAATAATTCAACACCAATGATTATCAACCTAGAATCATACCACCTGAGGGAAACTGTAAGAGACTAAGAGCCAGGAATACATTCTCATGTTATCAACTTTTTTTTTTTTTAATTCTGAAATTTTGGCTCTTTTTGCCTCAGTTCCTTCATATTATAAACACTGGCACGTTGGCAGCAAATCAAGTAATGACTGGAAAGTGCTTAAAGCTTAAATATTCTTGGAAGAGAAGTAGTGTACAGGTGCAAAGTAAAAGAATTTTTAAAAATGTTTCTCACAAATTGAGAAAAAATAATCATCACATTCTTTTTGGGCCATGTTTACACAAAGATAAAGTATTTTCAACACCACTATAATTGTAGGGAAATGGGCTTTCCTGGGGTTGATACTGCTCTCACTTATTTATTATTGGATACCCCAGTGCTTCCAGAAAGCGCTGAGACAGCTTATAATGAAATACAAAATAAAAAGACAAGAGGTGAATGATAAAGGGAGAGGGGATTTATGAAACAGTCATACAAAAAAACTAAGAGAACAAAAAATGCAAGGTTTCTACCCATCACTTTCAAAGGAAAAAGATGATGGCGTGTAAAAATCACATTTTAAAAAAAGAAACAAAAGCAAGCCTGTTTCTTAAGAGAAGAAAAATGTACCAGTCCTCAACGACAAGAGTGATTTATTTTTGGAGATGTCACAGAAGGGGCATTCATTCACACGACATATATTTCCTGAGTGCCTCCGATACAGTGCCAAATACTGTGCTGCGGGTAGGGACATCAGCAGGGGGAAAAAAGGCCTGATCCTTGCTGGGAGCTGTTAGCTTAGAAGAGAGATAAACACTAATCGACTAGTGGAAAAAAAAAAAAAATGACTATGTGATTCTAGACTGAGATACTTCTGGAAGAAAGGAACACAGTAGGAGGTTGGATAATAAAGAACCCTATCTAGACTGCAGAGTGAGTGAAGGTTTCCTTGAAGAAGTATGGCTTAAAATGAAATCAGTTCGAGGGCTAAGAGTTCTGGCAGCATAGGATGGGATTGGTTAGAGAGAGAGAAGAGTTTGTGCTAAGGCCCAGGAACAGGAGAGAACTTGGGGCCTTTGAGGACTAAAAGGAAAGGCCCAAGTGGCGAAGAACAGAGCCTGGTGTGGTAAGGCTGGGGGAGCTGTACAGGGGTTAGATAAGCAGAGTCTTGTGGGAGCATTACAACTTTACTCCAAAGTACTGCAATGATTATGTATTTATTTATTTATTTTTGAGATGGAGTCTTGCTCTGTCACCCAGGCTGGATAATGAAATACAAAATAAAAACACAAGAGGTGAATGATAAAGGGAGAGGGGATTTATGAAACAGTCATACAAAAAAACTAAGAGAACAAAAAATGTCTCAGCTCACTGAAACCTCTGCCTCCCGCGTTCAAGCAATTCTCATGCCTCAGCCTCTGGAGTAGCTGGGACTACAGGTGCCCGCCACTATACCTGGCTAATTTTTTTTTTTTTTTTTTTTTTTTTGTATTTTTAGTAGAGACGGGGTTTCACCATGTTGCCCAGGCTGATCTTGAACTCCTGACCTCAAGTGATCCTCCTGCCTCAGCCTCCCAAAGTGCTGGGATTATAGGCGTGAGCCATTGCACCCAACCAGCAATGGTCTCTTGATGGCTACTTTTTAAAAATGCCAGAGACATTTTCCTGTAAGCTACTTCTTATACTGTCTCAAAGTTTAGGGTCTGGGTGGAGCCTTTCTGAAGCTTATCATTCAAGATGAAATTTTACTGAGCTTGTCAGAAAATGATTGAGACGGTTCTGGGTTTAGCATCTCTCTTCAGGGAGAGAGAAATGGCAAGAACAGGATTTTCTGGAAATACACTGTTGGGGAATTGAATGGGAAGCTTGTAGAAGGGAGCTTATTTGGACATGTGTTAATTTGCCTTTGGAGGGAGAATTCATAGGGTAGCTTCCCAAGACCAACACACTCAGAGAGCCAATATTCCTGAAGGAAGCAGATTATAGTCTTCAGGAAGCTGGTCTACCAAAAATTGGAAATCACTACTTTAATGCGTTTGAAGAAAGAAACAAAACGTGCCTTTCTTTTCTTCTTCTTTGAGACTAGCTCTACTGCCCAAGGCTGGAGTGCAGTGGTGCAATCTCAGCTCCTGGGTTCAAGCAATTCTCCTGCCTCAGCCTCCCAAATAGCTTGGATTACAGGCAAGCACCACCACGGCTGGCTAATTTTTGTATTTTTAGCAGAGACGGGGTTTTACCATGTTCGCCAGACTGGTCTCTAAATCCTGACCTCAAGTGATCTGCCCGACTTGGCCTCCCAAAGTGCTTAGATTACAGGTGTGAGCCACCGCACCTGGCCCTTCTTTTCCTTTTTTAAAGCTTTGTGAGGTCCACATTCTCACTCTTTGTCCTTCGTGTTCATCCTTGGACTGTAGTTTCTTTGTTGTTCTCCCTTTCTGTATAGAGCCTGTCTTTCTAACTTTGGTAAGGTTACTTGTTTATGTTTTAAGGACATTTTGTCCTAGGTGAATATTGTATAGTCACAAAAGAAACGATAAACAGGAGAAGATCTTGCTGTTCAAATGACTGAAAGAAGATAGTATATAGAGAAAGGCTAATCATACAATGACAACCATTAGTCAAGTCACTGATTAAAAACACGTCCTTTTAGTAGAAAAAGTGCCAAAAAATGACTTGCACGGATGTATCAATCCATCATGTCCACACCATTGATCAGCTCTCTGAACTGACAATAATATTTATCCTGAAGCAGTTATTTCACACTTGCCCATCACATTACCTGGCATAGAGTAGTGCTGTGTAAATGATCAGTGTTGAAAGAAATGTATTCCTAGTACTGGGGAGGGAGAGTAAATGTGAAGAGGCCTTTCATAGGCTTGCACTTGCCCTCCTAACCTAACTCCTTTCCATTTGAAGGTTCCCCTGTGCAATCACTGGTTCTAGTCTTTAATTTGTAAGGTTGCTAAGACTTTTCCCATTCAATTGAGAGACAGCATTGGCATGCAGGATTTATCTATCCAGAGAGGAATGGGTTCAAAACAGAAATATGGGTGCATAAGTGATACATAGCACAAGCCCTTTAAAAAAATCATACCTGCTCTAGACCTTTCAGGGCAGGTTTTCATGGTGTATCTTTTTTCTAATCTTACATCTAATAGACAGCAGCCTGTAATTTTACTCATCGTTACATATGGCCTATTGACAGTTGACAACAACTTTACTCATCATTACATATGGCCATTTACAGTTGACAGCTGTCACCCAGGCAAGTTCACATACGTTGCTTCACAATCACATGGCATCACAAAGAGGGTGAGATCCCAGGCCAACATGCCATTGATCAGTCAGTAATGAACCACTGCAGCTGGAAACCACCTCACTGAAATAAAACAGATCATCCCACAGACAGTACATATAACCTAAGCATGCTGCCATTAAAATGGCACCAACCCATTCAAATTAAATGGTCTTTTATATTTCACTCAATAGTTTTAGATCACTTTTGTTCTGGTACATACTTCTGGCACTAGTGCTTTTTTTTTTCCTTTCCTATTCAAGTTGATTTCCTGCAGAAGGAAGGGAAATAGTATCATGATATTTAAACCACAAGAAAGTCCTGCTTTTAAAGACAGTGAAGCAGGCATATTTTCACATTGAGCCTCACCAAGCACTGCCATTATATTAAGTGAATGAGAGAAATCATAATAGTTAGGAAACAATAGTTATATCACAAAGATGTAAGATTCTAGAAATCCATCGAAACTGCATATTCCCAAAATCACCTCTGGTTTGAAATACAGTAGAAAAGAGTTGCTACTACTACAATGAACCAAAAGTTTATGAAGGTAAAGTTTTTGTTCTGTTTAAATTTTTAAAAAGGAATATAAATTCAAGAAGCATAATCATCCTCAATATAATTTATTCACCTAGCACATTTTATATCATTGCTGTATTTGTGCCAACCTATTCCAAGCAGGTCTTATGGAAGTGGTTTTAGTCAGTACACAAATCCCTTTGCAGCTAGTGAATTCTAACCTTATTACCCCAGCAAGAGACAGACAGTTTTTGAGACGCAGCCTAAACAAGTCAAAAGGTTGGTGTTCCATTAATACCAGCAGGAGGAGAAAATGACACTGCAGTTGTCCTTGGAACAGAGAAGCTGACAGATTTGCTGAAAGGTTCAGCCATTGTAGGATTTTGTTAAAAATCTACAGGCAACAGCATTTCGCTTTGAAGTTCTGAAACATCTTGGAAATCAAAAAGCTCAACAAAGAGTAACGGGGACAATTGAGTTTTTCAAAACTCTATTTTTATATAACTTTTAAAACATTTTGCCTAGTAATTTATGGTGTCAACTCAATCAAAGGTACAAAGTAAGTTCATTAAGAGAGATCACTGAAAGTACCCAAATAGACCTCCAATTCAGAAGACAGATGCCAAGGTCTAATAAGTTAAAATTAAATGCCCTACCTTCCCCATGGACTTTCCCAAAAACTCTAATTGAAAGGAACTTAACAGAGGCAGGCCCACAATTCTGTATATTGTATACTGGCTCTCATACTGAAGCTTCCTCCCATACAGAATGTGAAAAGTCAGATTCTAGGTCCCTTGCCCTTTAATTCCTATAATCTTTTTCAGTTAAACTTAAAATCTGAGTTGTACAGTAAAGACCAATATCCAAGACCAAATTTCCCGGAGTTGGCAACTATGTTATTCTATATGGGAAGCGTTTGGGTAGCAGCAACAGGCCGAGTGAGACAGCTGAGACTAACAAAAAAACTTACTTCTACTAAGATTTATATAATTACTGTAATTCTTCTATATAAATAACAGATCTTCATTATTTTTCTCACAAACCTGGTATTTAGGAATTTAACTTGGTTCATTCTTATCCTAATCATTTATAGACTTGATTCAACTTTAGGATTTGTCTAACTAACTGCCAAAAGTATGTTAAGATTGAACAACTATAGTCTCAAAATACATTTTAGTGATAAGATTTAGCATGGCAGGAAGTTCCTTCATTCCCTCCATTAATGTTTTGATGACCTTCTTGAATTCCCAAAATGAAATACTTTTTACATTTAATAAAACAGGTCCCATTTGCCTTATTTCTTAGGGTCTGATAGTCTATATTATACTCTAGCTCTAAATATGAGTGAAAGTTCCAGACCCTTTTGAGGAGACATCCTTCTTCTATTGAATTAGGATGGTCAGCTTTTGTATGTGTGTGTGTGTTTTTATCGGATGAAGTCTCGCTTTTGTAGCCCAGGCTGGAATGCAATGGCATGATCTTGGCTCACTGCAACCTCCGCCTCCTTGGTTCAAGCGATTCTCCTGCCTCAGCCTCCCAAGTAGCTGGGATTACAGGTGCCTGCCACCACGCCCAGCTAATTTTTGTATTTTCAGTAGAGACGAAGTTTCACCATGTTGGCCAGGCTGGTCTTGAACTCCTGACCTGAGGTGATCTGCCTGCCTCAGCCTCCCACAGTGCTAGGATTACATGCATGAGCTACCGTGCCTGGCCAGATTTTTAAAAAATATATTAATAAGGCAGTATATTTAATCACACAGCCCAATACACCTCAATATCACAAACCCAGCTATTAAAAAAAAAAAAATTCCTGCTAACAACAGAAGAGAAGATTTTTGTTAAATTTGCTAAGTTTAATATTTGTCTTTCTGCAAATCTTAATCATTTTTGCTTTTGCCAACATTACCAAATGAACAAATCTCAACAGTGAAGAAATGGTGGGAAAAGAAAGACATCTCCTGTGTACTCTCACACAAATGAGCACATTCCTAAGAAAACAGACTCATTTCCCCTCACTCTTTAGAGGAAAAACATGTCTTTTACATACATCCCAACTGTATCAGTTCTATGGAAAATTAGGAACATAATGAAACAAGTTAATTTCCTAAATGTCAGACATATAAGAATCATAGCAAAGACCTATGAAATTTTACTCTAGTATTTAAGCAAAAGCAATTGCTGTCACAATTTGCCTCACTTGCCTTCGTTTTTACATAGAGAATGTGTTTGGTTTCACAGGTAATTGGTAGCCTTGAGCACATGTAACTTACAATCACTGAATGAAAAGATTCGCTTTGGTGAATTAAAATGGAACAATTTCTCCAAAATAAAGGGGGAAAGGCCAAAAAAAAAGTTAAGGGGATTAATAGGAAAGTGTTTCATCTATTTTTGCATTTAATTTGATGTCATGAAAGCTTCAGGCATCTAAAAATATGCCTCTTTTATTCTTGTAAGTCTGCAAGATTTGGCTTTTGGAATAGAAACTGTTTAGGTGGGGAGGAAATTGTTGAATTCTGTCTCTATGCTTAAAAAAAAAAAAAAAAGAAAGGAAAAAAAAGAGGGTTGACCATAACCCGAGGCCCCAGCTCCTGCAGAGTGCCTGTTGTTATGAAAGCAAGGTGCTCCACACGATCTAATCATAGCACTAAACCTTGTTACAAGCCCTTTTACAGCTCCAATATCTAGGTTACATGGAAACACGCTGGAGAGCCTCCTTGTACTATGAAATAAATGTCATTCTGACTGGCATCCTCTCTTCCAGCAAGTAATTTCCCTCTGCTGATAAATCGATACAGCAAAAACAAATGAGAGCGTACAATGGGCACAGTGAGGATTACATTTTTATTCATTTCAGAGCCCCTGCAGCCAAGTTTTTTAAGCACAATAGCAGAAAATGATGCACTTGAGCTAGGAAACAAGAGATACACAGACACTGAGATAAGAAAAGAAAGACAAAAAAGAAAAGAGGGAAAAAGTGGGAACAAAGAGAAAGCCAAGAGAAAGGAGGCAAGCGTATTCCTGCCAAGCAGCTCAGACATAAACTTTTGTTTGAGAGAAACATTAATACTAGAATTCTTGTTCAGCTCCTGATAAAAATCGTCAGAGAAGCACGTGCACATTTTTTTTTTTTTTTACTTCTTTTTCCTGTAAGTTTCCAGATAATTTGAAAGGGATCTAAGATTCAACTTTTACTGATTAATCATTGATACCAACATAGATACAACATAGGATCTTACCTAGAAAATAAAAACTAATCTAGAAAATCCGACACTAGAAATAGTAGAAAAGACACCATTGATCTTTATTCATCTTTGGAAGTACTCTCAAGTCATTTATATTTTTCACTGTCTTTAAAGCAAAGATGGAAAGGGCAAACGAAAGAAAAGCAAGAGCACAGTTACTATTTGTAAGAGGTGTGGGAAAGCCCCATATAAACACATTTTAAGATGCTAATTGTCTAAGTCTCAATATAATTGAATGGGTTATCATGCAGAAGGAATGTGGCGCACATTGTAAAGTGAAAATTTTAAGACATTCTGTCTTTTGAAGGCAAAATGGAAAAGACCATCTCATAAAACCTTGAAAACCCCAAATTTCCTGTGAAAGGATGGCGTTAGGTTTCCTGTTATTTACTATGGCATTTAACTCTTCTTAAGGCAATGGAGGTGAAAATGAGAGAATTCTGAAGTCTTAATAAGGCTTTATAGTCAATATGCTCTTGTAATCCTTCAGTTCCAAAACAATTCTTGGGCAAGTTACTTAACTATCTGTGTCTGAATTTCCTCATCTATAAAAATGGAGATGATGGTAACAGTAAGTACCTCTCTGTTTTGGGAAGAATTAAATGAATTAGTACAAGTGCTTAGAACAGTTCCTGACTCCTAGTGAGTGCCACATAAGTAATGACCATCATCATCATCATCTCATGATCATCCATTGCTTCCAAAGCTACAGTTTGGGTGTTGTCAAAATTTTGTTTGATCTACAAGGTAACAATGCATTCACAGAATATATTCTTAGTACTACTGCACAATACTGAACTAGATGGATTATGGGTCTCATCGGGACATAATTTTAAAACATTCTGAACTGTTCTGTGATATCCCAGAGTCAATATACTCTCTTGGTGGTCACAGGAAGGGCAAGTTAGAAAATGTATCACTAGTAAAATCCATTAGTATAGATGCTCCTTGATTTGTGAGGGGGTTATGTCCTCACAAACCCATTGTAAGTTGTAAAAAATAGTCAAAAATACATCTAATACACCTAATCTACCAAACACCATAGCTTAGCCTCACCTTCCTTAACCATTCTCCGAACACCTATATTAGCCTACAGTTGGGAAAAAATCATCTAATACAAAGTCTTTTATAATCAAGTGCTGAATGTTTATTGTAATTTATTGAAAATTGTACTGAAAGTGAAGAACAGAAGGTTGTATGGGTGCTTGAAGTACAGTTTCTATTGAATATGTATCACTTGGGTTATCAAATAGAAAAATTTTAAGCTGAATTATTATAAGTTGGGGACTGTCCATATTCTTTTTTCTTTGGGTTAGTAAAATATATATATATATTTCCTATGACTTTTTCAATGATAATTCAAAGACAGTATTTAATATATTGTAATGTTACTTATGATCTTTCTCATTTGGTCTTTAATTTGATATTCTTCTTTCTCGAAGTCTTTTAAGAACTTGGATTAGTGTCAGCTTCTAGTGTCTCCATCATTCATAACTGTACTGTGTTGGTCCACCCACTTTATTCCTAAAGAAGAGGTAAGAAACAGAAGAGGAGATCATAGTGGCTCTTCAACTATTAATATACCGCAGACTTCAATAATAAATGAAGACAAACAAGAAAAGAAAGCAATGCAAAAAGAATGGTACTGACCTCTTTCTCTCCTGAACCATCGATAAATCAAGGGTAGGTAAAAGCCTAAATCAGTATTTCTCCAGTTTTTCACTATCATATTCCCCAATAAGCCATTTTAAATAGTTTTGCCTAATCACCCAAATATGAAATGTTAATGCCCTAGGTATACTGTGTGTGTATACGTATCTTTGCTGTCTACACAAAAAGAGTAAGCTTTTGCTGTCTCCAAGAAGCTGCCTTTTGACAATATATAGATTAATTCTTAGGAAAACAGCTTTCCCCTTATTAGAAATATTGGGTCCAACATCATTGAGAAGGCAGGCTGAAATTCACTGTTGTAGTTGCATGGTTTGCATGTTTTTAGCAAACCTTTAAGCACTACTCTATAGCTGTATAATTTATCTTACCCCAATTCCAAAGCAGTACTTTGAGGGTGTAAGAGATATGACAGTTTGTGAAAGATGCTTGACAAACTACAAAGCAGTTTAAGGATAAGAAATAACGGGAATGGAGAGTAAAGTGGAATTGTTTCCAATTAAAGCAGCTAGGGAATTAGGTAGGTGGAATGTAATTATCTGCATTGGAGTTTGGCCAGGCTTCTCGACTCGGAAGAAAATGCTCTGTGATCTTTAATGAATACAGAGGTAGGTCCAAGTTTAACATCTCATCCAAAAAATGAAATAAGATTTCTAAGTCCTTCTTTCCCGGAACATAAGTGGCATTCTTCTTTAACGAATTTGAAACTGCTTATAAGTTCCATACTTCAATTTAAAATCATTATTTCATAAAGCCATGACTGCTGAAATGGGGAGTGTTGGAGAAAAGACAGTAAAATGGCTCCAGCAATCAATAAAAGAGGCTCAATGGCAAATAAAAGTGAAATCTGTGGCATTTTAAACCACAAGTTGTTAAGTCATACCAAAATATATCAAAAACTGAACAAGTTGGTTAATGTTTTCTTAGTTACCTAAAGAAGGAATTTTTAAAACAGGTTAGTTTGCTCAAAGTGTGCAAACCTTCCCCAATGACTGAGCTGCCAAAGCAGTGTAATGAAAACTGATAAGCTATGCAAACTTGGGAAGCCCGAGATGTGTGGCCGATAAATGTAAGCAGACATTATATCTTTCATAATCAGTGCAGAAGAAAAATGTGAACAGAATAAATGCTTGAGAAATATCATAGATTCCATTAGATGCAAAGATTGAAGTGTTAGACACCTTTTAGCTCAACTTTCATTTAATTTATGGCTTTCCATTCTGTAGTCTGAAGGGACTGAAAAATTCATTCTCTAATTTTTTCCCCTTTCATGGCTTGACCACGAAGATGAAATTGGGGTACTTTAATTACCATTCAGAGCCAAAGGCTTGCCCTTTGATATGGAAATCCCACTTCTGCGACCGCCTTTTCCCGGGCCCTTCTCCTTCCAGTTGCCCAACAGGAATTTTAAGCAGCTTTGTCACCAGCTGATAGGGAAAGCTAACTGTAGCTCTTTTCTATTAAGTTTTGTTTTAAGTTACACTACCTTTCTTTCACCAGATTGGAAGAGCTGAAAATGAGGGAGGGGGACAGAGAGAGAGGGAAAGAGAGAGAAGAGGGGCAGGGTGGGTGGGGAATGACTGACTGACTATCCATTAGAGTTGCAGAATTATAGTTTCTCCCCTGTCAGCATGAAGTATGGCCCACCCTGCACAAAGCCTCTCACTTTAAACACACACACAGAGCATAAACCGATGAAAACTGCCATGTACAGTTACCCCGTTATTGTCATCTGCCTGCTGCATGACTCCCGGCTTTGCTATAATTATTAATTGCACTTGTCAACTGTCATTAATTCCTCTTTAGCATCCCTGTCTTTGAGTAATTAGACAGAACAGCCTCACTGAGCCCATTGTTTAGAGCCTCTTGAAAGAGCCCACTGGGCTTTCTGCGGAGAAAACCATCAGGAATACAATAGAGCACTTCTGAGTTAACCCTTTGGAAGTGTGAATAGAAGGGAAAGTGCTTTCACAGGTTTGGGTGGCCCCGCTTTGGTTTCTGGGTGCAGAAAGTCATGGCCAGACACCTAATAAATGGAACCATGTTTTAAATGTTTCTTTCCTGTAAAGAAGGGTATTTAAGTTGAATGAAAAGTCAGAGAAGGACCTTAGAAAAAGCATAATTTCCTAATTAACACCACTCAATTTTTAATGATTTTCTAATTTGATTGTATGTTTTGTATTTTGGAAGAAACAAAATTTTCAGAAATAATATCATCCTACATTTGTTATATACATTTACATGTATAACATATAGATGCATACGCAAATATGCATATATTATGCACAAAATTGTTCCTTTCTGATTTCTGTAAGTCATAAACATTTTAGAAGAACAAGATTGAAGCTCTAGTTTTTTGTTTGTTTTGTTTTTTTCTGAGAGGAATCTCGCTCTGTTGCCCAGGCTGGAGTGCAGTGGTGTAGTCTTGGCTCACTTCATCCTCTGCCTCCCAGGTTCAAGCAATTCTCCTACTGTGGCCTTCTAAGTAGCTAGGATTACAGGCACACGCCACCACGACTGGCTAATTTTTGTATTTTTAGTAGAGTTGGGGTTTCACCATATTGGTCAGGATGGTCTCGAACTCTTGACCTTGTGATCTGCCCACCCTGGCCTCCCAAAATGCTGGGATTACCGGCATGAGCCACCACATCTGACCAAAGCTCCAGTTTTTATTTAAACCTTTTTCCAGCCTCCCACAGAAGAATCCAGTTGATGATGCTTTTAATTGTACAACTAGCACCTCTGACAACATGGTTTTATTTTCTTTTAAAACCCCTACTCTGGTTGGGCACCATGGCTCACACCTGTAATCCCAGCACTTTGGGAGGCCGAGGCAGGTGGTTCACGAGGTCAAGAGATCGAGACCATCCTGGCTAACATGGTAAAATCCCCTCTCTACTAAAATACAAAAAATCAGCCAGGTATGGTGGCGGGCACCTGTAGTCTCAGCTACTCGGGAAGCTGAGGCAGGAGAATCGCTTGAACCCAGGAGGCGGAGGCTGCAGTGACCTGAGATCACGCCACTGTACTCCAGCCTGGTAACAGAGCAAGGCTCTGTCAAAAACAAACAAACAAACAAACAAAAAACACAAAAACACCTATTCTGAGAACTTGAGAACTAAGCCATATTTGGCTTTGGAGCCTTGGCCCTTAAACATTCCCTGAATTTAGCCAGTCTCCCCCGTTTAAAACAAAACAAACAAACAAACAAACAAACAAAAAGTGAGCTACATGGTTTACCTTTGAGCAGTAATTAAAAATGGGAATTACTGTTATCATTTTAAATGACATCATGCATAAAGAAAGCACTTGAAAACTGTTAAGTAATATAAAATGTCATTGTTATTTATCACCATTGGCTAATAAAACTAAATTCTGTTAGCCATTTTCTAATAACAACCCTCTTAATAATATGAAAAAGTTACCTGTTATTTGTTAGAAAGTTACCTGTTATTTGTTAGAAAGCCCTCCTGTAGAAAAGCTTCTTGATCTAGCTGTTCCAGTAAAAAGCAAAAATCATAAGAATTTCTCTTGAAGAATATTCAGGTCTATGGAGTTGTGGAAAATAAACTAAAGTAAACTTGATCACTAGGAATCATTAGAGCTATTTCCTGTATTATCTTAGCTACAAGATTTTTTCAGATACTAGGTGAGTGCTTTTTAGCAATAATAACATATACTGAAGTCTAGATATGTACTCTATGTACTTTATATACATTAATTCATTTAATGTCCAAATCTCTGTGAAATAGGTACTATTATCTCAATTTTAGAGATGGAAAAACTAAGCAACAAGTAGTTACAGAAGTTGTCCATGATCGCACTGTTAGACAACGGCAGTCAAGCTCTGGTGAGCCAAAGGCTCCATTCTTAACCACTCTTCTAGGCCACCTCTCCAGGATGGAAGACACTCTCTTTTTAGGTTGCCATTCAATAGGTAATGTATCTAGATTTCTGGCGGTGTTTCCTACAGAGCAAATTAGATTAATGTACCTTTAGGTTGGTGCAAAAGTAATGTTTGTCATAAAAGTATGTTAAAAATGTGTTGAACATCTTAGGAACTTGGCATTCTATATATTCAATGTGGAACAGTGTTGGGGAGCACAAGTGAGAGACAGAAAGACAGCGAGCCAGAGAGCGAGCAAGCGAGCGAGAGTGCACACATGAGTTTTGCAAATGTTGTAGACTAGCTATTCTCGGGCACTGTTATTGTGTGTAAATATTAAGCTAAACTAAGAAAAACATGTTTATACATTGTGTGTATATGTTTACATATACATGCATATTGAGCTATTAACATAGTTCAATGCATTTTTTACTGCGTATTTATTGCATATGTAGACTGTGCTAAGTATGTAAGGTACAGAGGGAAATAGAAAAACATAAATTGTGATTCCTAAGTACAAGGCATTTTCAAAGTTACTGAAGATCAAATTTTGAGAACCATACAATTAACACACTACAAAATGCTAAATGGAATATGATCAATGAAATAGATTAAATGAAACAGCTAAGATCAATAACAAGCAGTTACAGGGAAGAAAATTTTGACTTATTAAAAGGAAAACTTTTCTAAGTATTATATGTGTCCAACAATATACATCAGGCTGGCTTGATAAGTAATGAATACTCATTACTAAAACATTCAAGTTGGGTGATGATCTATAAAAGAACAAAATAAAAGAATTTCTATAGTCGGTGGGACGTTGAAACAGCCTAAATACTGTTAGTGTCATCGTGTAGATTTTAGATTCCATAATTCCAAAAAATGAGTTCAAACATGTAAAATACTTTAGTAAGGGAGAGGAACTTTATTTCGTTATTTACAGAGAAGTCATCTTGAAGAAGTTTGGTGTTGGATTTGACTTTGAAAGACGAATTGGATATTAAGAAGTGGTAATAAGAGTAAAGAAAAAAATTCCAAATAGAATTACAAGCACAAAGACAGAGATGCGGAAATAAACATTTCTTGGAAAGATAAGCTTAAAAGGCCTTCCTCACTAACTCAAAGGGTAAGATGGGAATGGTATGAGAGGAGTGGGTGGCGATGGTATGAGAGGGAGAGAGGAAGAAGTAACAGAATAAAAGCTGTATCTGTGGAAAAGAGACACACTGGAAAAGAGCATGATGAAGCATTGTTTTCACAGATTCACTGAGAAGGAGTATGATGACTGTTCTGTTAACCAGGAGACACTGGAGTTAGGACTGAGTTATATGGGAATAGAGATCTCGTTTCCACTACCAACAAAGTGACCTTAGGTAAATTACTCGATCTTCCTCTAACTTAGTAGCCATATCATAGGATTGTTACGATGACTAAAAGAGTTAACCCATAGGAAAACATTTAGAAAAGTGCCCAGCACACAGCGAGCATGTAATAAATGTTAGCCATCATTATTATTACAATATACCTATTGCTAACCAATACTTTTTAATTGATGTTTAATGAGTATAGTACAGGGGAAGAGAGATGATTTAGGGTGGTTACTTTTCTAACAGAGCTCCTGCAAAGTGGAATGGACTCCCTTAAGTAGTGATTTTTTTTTTTCTTAAAGTACTTATGATGAAGAGAAGTCATCTATCATAATGTTGTGAAGAGGTTTTCTGCAAGGAATGAGAAGTTGGATCACATGTCTCTTAGCTCTCTTCTTATTCTAAAGTGCTGAAATTCTAAGTGATTAACAATCAATCTTACCAGTTAATAAGAAATCCATATTTTTAGTCATTGGAAAAAAAATGAAATTTAGGTAATAATTTCTCAAAGTTGGGTTGATGAAGCACTATACTATTAAGAGTGTGAGCTTTGCAGTAAGATTATCTAGACTCACATCCTGGTTGGTTCATTTTTCTACTTGTGTAAGCTTGGACAAGGGCACTTTAATTTGTGCATGCCTCGGATTCCCAAATTAAAACCAAGATGATGATAATAATACTAATTCTTATAGGTTTGTTTTGAGGGCTCAATGAGTTCAAACATGTAAAATATTTATAAAATGCTTATGAGTGTTTAATATATGCTAACTATACCCTTGTCATTGAGATTTTACATGCAGAATGTGAAATAATAGGAAATGCTAAATTTTAGAGGAAGAAAACTGTATATCTACAGCAAGAGCACATTTTAAAACTCTCTTTTCATACTTTCATTATTTACCCTTTGTAGTACTTCAATCAATGTGACTAAACTTTTTAGCAGAAAAGGTAGCTGATGGACTCATCCTGAACAGTTTTGGAGTCTATGAGCCATTAAGGACTTTGTAGCAAAGGATCATTCCACTGAATTTCCCTTACTTGGATTTACCATTGCTCCCAACACCCACTCTCGTTAAGGCATTTACACAGTTTCTACTGGGGAACCTATGTAACATTTTACTTTTGGTTTCTTGAATTCCAAAATCCACTCCCACATACCCACCCCAAAGGCACACCAAACCACACACCAGAAAAATCTTTGAGGACATAAACACAGCATATGCTGAATATTGACACTTCCCCTATAGGGGAAAAAAAAAAAAAATCAATGGCATCTCACTATTCACCAAATTAGACAAGATTAGCAGGTTGAATTTAATGACCTGAAATTGACAGACTTATGTGTCACTACTGCCTTAATATTTCTGAGCCATACTGAACTACACAGTTTTTTCTGTCTCTGCATCTTTGCGCATCCTGTCTCAGTTCTCTGCTCACTTCCACCATTCAAGGCCCCACTCAAATACCATTGTCTTAGCTTTGCCTTTTTGGATTCCCACTTCTACTCCATAGCCTCTTCTTCCTCCATCCCAAGCCTGCAAAACCTCTTCTATTTCTGATATATGAAATATACCAAACATATCCATTTTAAAAGCATGAGATTGTAAAAATAAAAATGAGAGGTTGTATTGAGGTAAATACATTCCATAAATGTTTATATCTTTGGCTACGGAGACTTCAAATTTGGCACCATTTTAGTAGTGAATGGCAAAAAAGAGTACTGATTAGGTATACAATTCACACTCATCATCGGATAAAAATAGACTACTGCTCAGGGGCAACATAACATGTAAGTGGAGTCAGAAATTTCTCCCAAGGAGTCTCAGAGACTACAAACTGTAGGTTGCAATGAAACATTTCTGCAATGCAATTCTCGATGGGCATAATGAGTTTTATGGGACTCGTTCTTACAGTAGCCCTCAATCAATGACAGTGACACCATACTAAAGCACAGGTCTTAGAAACCACTTACTTGAGGTCATTAGAAGGCATTCAAAGACACATCTCCTTGCATCTCTGCCTTAGTTTAGAGTTAGATTTCAAAATACCTCCAAAAAAACCACATATCCCTCAAACCACTTTTCCTAAATATTGTTTGTCACCATTGACAAACAATGGTTTCTCCCAGATGTTGTGGGGCAACAAATTTGAGATTGTTGGCTCTAAAAGAAGTGGGATTCAGATAATCTACATAGGCAAACATTAAACCAAATGCCCACGATTAAACTCATAGCAAGGTGACCCCATCTTGAGACAAATGGCATTCCTAATATGGACAGCTTCTGGATGCAAAGAGCTCAGAAATGAGCTATTAACCTTTGCATCCTTCCTTTCACTGGAAGTACTGATGCATTTTCTCCTCTCTCACCTCCAGCTCCACTCTAACATTTTTGAAGACAAAGGTCCCATTTTCCTTATTCTCATGTCCTCTGCAACAACCCGTTTTCTGCCTCCTTTTCCATCCAACTCTTGACACAACTTCTGACAAAAGACTAGAGAGGATAGGTAGTAGGCATATCTGAAATGGGATTACCATCAGTAGACCGGGAGTGCAACGTACATTGCCTCCAAAATGTCTCATAAAGAAATTACTGGGTTGGGCGCGATGGCTCATGCCTGTAATCCTAGCACGTTGGGAGGCTGAGGTAGGCAGATTACCTGAGGTCAGGAGTTCAAGCCCAGACTGGCCGACATGATGAAACCTCATCTCTACAAAAAAAAGTACAAAAATTAGCCGGGCATGATGGCATGTGCCTGTAATCCCAGCTACTCAAGAGGCTGAGGCAGGAGAACGGCTTGAACCAGGAGGCAGAGGTTGCACTGAGCCAAGATTGCACCACTGCACTCCAGCCTGGGTGACAGAGCAAGACTCCATCTCAAAAAAAAAAAAGAAGAAAGAAAGAAATTACTAGGTCAGGTGTGGTGGCTCATGCCTGTAATCCCAGCACTTTGGGAGGCCGAGGTGGGTGGATCAAGAGATCAGGAGATCAATACCATCCTGGCTAACATGGTGAAACCCCATCCGTACTAAAAACACAAAAAATTAGCCAGGCATGGTGGCGGGCTCCTGTAGTCCCAGTTGCTGGGGAGGTTGAGGCAGGAGAATGGCGTGAATGCAGGAGGTGGAGCTTGCAGTGAGCTGAGATCACGCCACTGCACCCCAGCCTGGGTGACAGAGCGAGACTCCATCTCAAAAAAAAATAAATAAATAATAAATAAATAACAAGAAATTACTAAAAGGAAGATGAAACAATACAGAATATATTAATCTTTGTTTCTGTACATTTCGAGTATTTTGTTCAAAGACAACCTAAGCATATCGCTAAAATCAAGAAAATAGAATAAAATCTTTGGTAATGAACATCTTGGAGATTGCTATGCAAGTACTCAGTATATATGTAACTAAAATAAATTTGCTGAGCAATATTTGCCTATTTAGCATTTCTACTTTCACAGGGCTGCTGTTTCAAACTAGAAGTTCCTCAAAGAAATTTCAAATCAGATTTATCCTCTGCTGGCATTCCTGCACACTTGTACTTTCTAGTAGTTATGCAGTCTTAATTTTCTATAAATTTAGATCATAATTCCAAGAGTTATTAGGTTGGAAAACAGCTTCTGGGCAAATGATGTTATTCCAACAACTTTTTACATCAGAAATAATAGTTGGATTATTTCTGCCTCATAAATAGTCTTCAGGCTTGATTTTTAATGTAATTTAAGTACACTGACATGACTTTTTTTTTTTTACTTTTAAATAACAACACTCTTAACACATAAGGGAGAGATGAGGGGATAAAGATGTGACAAGGGTTTTTAAAAGGTTAACCTTTGCTTTGAGCTTCCATTTCTGTCCAGTTTAGCCTATTCTTCTGTATTCCAATGGCATTAGATAGATATCTTGGTATTTGCTATTTAAGAGTCAATTAACACATTGAGTTCTATTAAATTTCTGTCATTCCTTTCTAAAATAGCTAGTCAATGTATACATTTTCTTTAAAAAACACACACATTTTTCTTGCTGTTGAAAAGTTATATTTTTCCTAAACTTTAAATATTTGTCTATGAATTTTGATATCAGTACAAAGTTTAAAAATAAAAAAATGTTCAGGTACTAAAACTCACTTATTGAAACCTCACCATCTGAGGTGTGTTGAACAATGGGAGAGCACAGAATTCGTTTTGTAAAGGGAGTTCCTTTAGAGTCAAATAGGTGAGTTCCTTTGAATAAGCTATCAAATGTATTTATCTTTATTTTAATAATTTGCTTCATCCTCTACATCCTTTCATTACAATAATCACATCTTCAAATTAAGGCATTCGGTTATAAAAGTGTGGGGAAAAGGTGGAAATGCAGAGCCTTAAAAAAATCCCACTGTAAATATATCTGTAAATTCATGGATATGAATCATGCTCACGAGATAACTGCTTCATTAATAAAGGAAAAAGTGACTACAAAAACACTAGAAGAGTGGTAGAAGGATTTGAGTTTTCAAAAGGTGAATATCACAATAAGGGATGATGTCTATTATAAAGGATCCTGAATTTATTTTCAAAGTATTCTAAAAATCCCAAATCTGGAGTATAGTTCTCAGCGACAGGGGAACCCAGTGAATTCAAATTAAGGCAAAAGTTGATACGACAGGAAGAACTACCCAACCAGGGGAGGCAGATCAACCCAAAAGCTCGCTGTCTCCAGAAGCAGTATGTCCCCCAACTTTCCATGGGGATTTTCTGAGCAAATATTGGATAAACTTGTTGTCACTGTTATAGCATATTATTCTGCCATGTAGACTTGAGTTTCCATATACTGAAATTTTCAAAAAACATTTTGTTCCTCTAGATTTTTTCTAATTAAAAAATTAGGGACGGGCACAGTGGCTCACTCTGTAATCCCAGCACTTTGAGAGGCCGAGGCGGGCAGATCACGTGGTCAGGAGATGGAGACCATCCTGGTTAACACGGTGAAACTCCGTCTCTACTAAAAATACAAAAAATTAGCCAGGCATGGTGGCGGGGGCGCCTATAGTCCCAACTACTCAGGAGGCTGAGACAGGAGAATGGCATGAACCCGGGAGGCGGAGCTTGCAGTGAGCCAAGATTGTGCCACTGCACTCCAGCCTGGGCGACAGTAGGAGACTACATCTCAAAAAAAAAAAAAAAAAAAAAAAAGGTTAGATTCTAAGTTGAAATAGTAATCCCTGTATATAGAAAATGCTCTCATTAGAAATAATATGGCCGGGCGTGGGGCTCATACCTGTAATCTTAACATTTTGGGAAGTTGAGTCGGACCCTTGAGCACAGGAATTCAAGACCAGCCTAGGCAACATGGCAAAACTCAGGAAAATACAAAAAAGTTAGCTGAGAGTGGTGGTATGCACCTTCAGTCTTAGCTATTTTCGAGGCTGAGGTGGGAAAATCGCTTCAGTACAGGAAGTGGAGATTGTAGTGAGCTGAGATCATGCCACTGTACTCCAGACTGGGCAAAAGAGCGAGACTCCATCTCAAAAAAAAAAAAAGGAAAATAATATATAAAGACTACTACACTGATATTTATGGTTTAAAAGTGATGTGCATTTTTCTTAAAATGAAAGTAATATATGTTCATTAAAGAAAAGTAGCTGAAACATAAATCGAGAAGAATAAATTTTGAAATCAGCTATAATCCTATAGTGTAGGTAAAGCATTTTAGTGTTATCTATACACTCTTGTTCTATGCATGCATGTGCACATATGTACTCATTCAATCAATATTTCTTGAATATTTACTATGACCCTGATGTGTTTTCTCATGTCATTATAAAATTATTTTTCAATAAAATTAATACTGCATCATACACGACCACCACAATTTACCTAACCAGAGTCTTATTTTTCTTGAGACAGGGTTGCATTCTGTCACCCAGGCTGGAATGCAGTGGCATGACCATGGCTCACTGCAGTCTTGACCTCCCGAGGAGCTGGGACTACAGGTGCACGCCATCATCCTGGCTGAATTTTGTGTGTGGTTTTTTGTTTGTTTGTTTGTTTGCTTGGTGGAGATGGGGTTTCACCATGTTGCCCAGACTGGTCATGAACTCCTGGACTCAAATGATCCATCTGCCTCAGTCTCTCAAAGTGCTAGAATTACAGGCTGAGCTACCGTGCCTGGCCCAGGGCCCATTTTTAATAAACAGGTTGTTTTCAGTTTTGTGTTACTATTAACACTACATCATTTTAGCTATAATTATGCATATATGTATAACTAAATATAAATATATAACTACATACACACACATATATTATATATATATATATATATGGCAAATTGCTAGAAGCATAAGCATCAACATTAACAGACTTTTAATGTGCACTGTGTGAAATGGTTATGGTGCAGTAACAAAATTGACACAACTGGACACAGAAAGTGAAAGGTTTCATTCTCACCGCAATTTCTTCAGCATTGGTTACTGTGGCATTTTTAATCTTCACCAATTTGCTAAATGAACTACGATCTCAATTTAAGTTGAATTACTTAATGATTTATAAAAATCGAACATTTTATGTTTATTCTTCATTTGACTTCCTTCTCTTATTAATTATTTCTATTATTTCTGTTTCTATTAATTTGTAAGCAGTTTAAATGATATCCTAATTGCATCTGTTGAACATAGGAAAATGCCAATAGTTGACCAGTTTTAACAAAAATGGCAATTTATGTTGTTCCACCTATGGTACTGCAAATACATATCTTAGATTTCCATTTGTCTGTCAGTATTATCATTTAAGATGCAAAGAAGCTTTTTCATTTATGTGATCAAACCTATCACAATTTTTCTTTGGTGATTATTGCCTTCGCTGTAATGCTTTAAAAGGACTTTCAATCCTCCTCCTACTTCTATTCACCAACACTGTCTCTTAGTATTTTTATTGTTTCTTTTGATAAGAATTTAAATCTCTAATTCTTCTAGAATTCATATTGGTAATGGTATAAAATTGTAACTTTTTTCTAAATACACATCTGCCTTGAAACCATATCTGTCACAAAGATTTGAAATGACCAGGATAACACTTGTGCTACTCAGGAGGCTGAGGTGGGAGGAACACTTGAGCCCAGGAGGTCAAGGTTGCAGTAAGCCAAGATGACATCACTGCACTCCAGCCTGGGCAACGGAGCAAGACCCTGTCTCAAAAAGAAAACAAAAGAAAAGAAAGCAAACAAACAAAAACCTTACCATGTTATGAGGGGAGTTATATTCCCCAATTACAGTCCAAACATCATGTTTATATTTTGTTATATCATAGAATATCATAAAACACCAATGACTCATAAAATGTAAGTTACTCTTCACAAATTATCTAAAAGATGCATAGATATGAGCATTACGTAAGAAAATACAAAACAATTTATAATTATGAATTAGGGAATATTTTTATATTCATTTGACAATTAATCTCAGCACTTCAACCTCACTTATGTATGCAAAATATATTTGCATTTACAGAATGTGACTGTGGGGTAACACTTCCACTGAGACGATGTATAATCTAGAATTTCTGTAATCTAGATTTGGGTTCATGGTTTTTACTTAAATTATTCTCGTTAGGACAACTTATTTGTCTTTCTAAAGAAACACAAACAATAAGCAATTGCTTGCTCACATATATTATGTTAAAGGCTTTTAGTCAAAAGTTCATGTATTATTTTATTTGAAAGTAAAAATCCTCTTCATTACAAATAATTGCTGGACAACAGAATGATGCCTACGCAATTATTGTTATATTATTAAGGAGCAGATTTTGTCATCTGACTTTTAAAAAGTAATAAAACTCAAATTGTCCCATAACTTCTGAGAGATTCGCACATATTTTTAATCAAAGAGGAAACTGAAAAGCCATAGCCAAAAAAACTGTACGTAAGACCATTATATTCTGCCAGGCTACAGTTTGAGGGCTGCTTCAACTAGATCAGTATTGGCTACTCAAGTAGCAATATCTAGTTTCAAGATCAGAAAAATGGAGCATTTCTACTGAGATGGCATTATGTCACTTAAATTGATGTACCTTTTGAAATTAACTCTGTAATTTAAAAGTGTGCTAGTAAAACTCTCCCAGTGAATTCTATGTACATACACTTGAAACACCCAGAAAATACGTCTAATAATTTTATGCTAACTTATGCAGATAAAATATTTTATGTAGAGCATGAAGACAATCAAGCATAATCAGGCATTTAAACAAATAATGTTGTGTTAAGAAAAAAATTATAAGGGTACGGTAGCATTAGATTTAAGTATTCCTTTAGCCTGCTCTGCATGGTGTTTTACCGAAAATGTTTCATTATCTTGGTAAGACTAAGCTGAAAGTATATTAGAAAAAGGAGTCTTACTCAAGATATTTAGGTGTACAGTAAGAGACAATTTACAATGATTTATAAAGGTTCTGAAAGACAATGAGAAATAGAAATAGACTACAACAGAAATGTTATACCTTTCAGAAGATATATGATCATATAATGAATTATTAAGAAACAAAGGATGTACATCCAAAGACTACTCTCAGGAATCAATTCTACCATATGTTACAAGAGAAATGGGGATGAAATTGGAAAGCAGGAACAATTAGGTGCACAGGTATGTAGCCTCAGGAGCCTCTATTTGTGCAACCTAAAATATGTGCCTTCTTTATTAAAGTAACAACCAGGATTTTTATTTCAGAGGGTCATCAGATTTGGCCAAGGTCTTTCATTCTTGTTAATTATTATGTGTTCAGAGTAATGCACATTTTTATCTACAGGTGGCAGACCTTTTAAAAATCAATTTCAGTCATATTCAGTATTTTGTTTTGGTGTGTGCATATTTTTTAACTGCCATCCCCATTAAAATGTAAGAGTATGCTGTTCAGAGTTCTCATTAATGTTGCACAATTTAGATGATAGATTTGTCAACAAAGTGGCTCATTCTCAAAGGCCAGTGAACCCTGTCGGGATAAATGCCTTAAAAATTGTATATTGCAGGGTAATCTTTAATTATATAGAACTCACTTGACAATTTACAGTATATTGGGATTATTTTCCTTTTTCAAGCAATAAAGTGTTTTACTTTGTAGATTAGAGTGACTGAGGAAAAAAGTGATTGGATTTGATAAATAGTTAAAGCAAAGAGCTTGCTTATTTGCAAGTAAAAGAGAAAGGTGACCAAAAGGCATGTACAAATGACAACCACTTAGGATCACAAATTATTAAGTGGCTAAATGGTTAAAGCAAATAACTATAAATGCAGTGACATTTTAAAAGAATGTTAACACAGAAAAAGATAAGCAAAACAAAAATATACTGACACCAATGGTATAACTAATCATTATCCTCAATTTAACTTCATAAAATCTTGGATTTATAATACCTATGTGAAGTTTCTCATTTTGTTGTGTTGGTTTTGGTCAATTCAGGACATAATCTGGTGATCACCAAAGCGTTTTTGTGACTACTATTGATTTGTTGGAAAGGATTTTTAACACAGAGAAGTACTCAAAATATATGTAAACATCCATAATTTTAGAGTTCTCAAAACACTTTTATTCCATTCAGTCTAATACCCTTCTATGCTTACTATCCTTTATCACATTTCTTTATTTTTATTCTTACGTTTTTGTTTGTTTGCTTGCTTGTTTTTGAGACAGGGTCTTGCTTTGTGGCCCAGCTGGCATGAAGACAACTCACTGCAGCCTTGAACTCCTGGGCTAAAGGTATTCTACTGACTCAGCCTCCAGAGTAGCTGGGAATACAGGCATCTTCCACCACGCAATTTTTTTTTTCTTTTTTTAAGAGACAAGGGCTTCCTATGTCACCCAGGCTGATCTCGAACTCCTTAGCTCAAGGCATCTTCCCACCTCGCTCTCCCAAAATGCTGGAATTACTGGCATGAGCCACCATGCCCAGCCTGGTATTCTTTTCCAGAATACTGGACAGAATAAATGCTTATTTTACTATGCTATTTTTCTTCATTTCTAATGTTGGGAACTCTTTTTCTTTTTCTGAGATGGAGTCTCGCTTTGTCGTCCAGGCTGGAGTGCAGTGGTGAGATCTCGGCTCACTGCAACCTCCACCTCCCGGGTTCAAGCAATTCTCTACCTCAGCCTCCCAAGTGGCTGGGATTACAGGCACCCACCACCATGCCTGGCTAATTTTTGTATATTTTTAGTAGAGACGGGGTTTCACCATCTTGGTCAGGCTGGTGTTGAACTCCTGAACTCGTGATCCACCTGCATCAGCCTCCCAAAGTGCTGGGATTACAGGTGTAAGCCACCATGCCCAGCCTAATGTGGGGAACTCTTTATGACCTTCAATTATTTTACTTAATTTTGAAAGATGTCTCCATTTAATTTACACTATTTGCCAGGATATTTCTCCCACTTAAAGCATAAAACACCACTTAAAAATTAATAAAATCTATCAATTATTTGCTCTATTATTTTAACATTTATCTATCATGAGATATATATAGAAAATGTGTTCACTTCAACACATAGTAATAACGCACATGCCCATGGAAGCACCACACAGGTCATTACTGGCACTCTCTCTTGAGTTAGAAGTGTTCCTGGACACAAATTCTCCACCCTGACCTCAACCTCTTTCCTCATTCCTAGATATCAGCACTCTACACTAGTATTTCTTGCTTTTCTTTAGTCTTCCTATCTACAGTGCATTCCTAAATGATGTAATTTAGTTTGCCTGGAATCACCCTGTGTGTTTTCTGATGTGTCTTAATTTTTCCAGCTAATATTAATAACAGCACTAAGATTCTTCCATTTTCAATACTTCACATGTCATTGTACGATTGTTCTATAATTTTCCAACTTGCTTATTACAGCTGAGTTATTTACAGATTTTTGGCAAATACAAATATTTCTCCTGTAACCCATCTTGTAGATGTCTTCTGACACATACATGCACATATTTCTCTAGGATATTTATCTCTAGGAATAATAGAGTTGCTATTGCTTAAGCAAGGGCTACAAATTTCAACTTTACTAGGTACTGTATCTAAGAGTAGTTGTTCCAATTTACATCCCAACAAGCCCTAGATGAGTGTTGCTGTTGCTCTCCAACCTTGTCAATGCTTTGAACTGCTAGACATTTTACTTTTCTGTATTCTGAGGCATGGGTAGTGGAATCTCATTATGAGTTTATGTTGTATCTCCTGGCTACTACTGAGATTAAGGATTTTTTCATGTCTTGGACATTATTTCATATATTGAACATTACCAAATTATTGTCCATTTGGATTTCTTCTTTTACCTTTTTCTACTGGATTGTGTGAACTTTATCAATGACTTGTAGTTTTTTAAAAATCAGTTCTGAATACCAACCTCATCAATGATGTTTTGGAAATGTATTCTATTACTCTAGGTCCCGTTTTTCACTCTTTTTATGGTGTTTTCTGATAAACAACAACAAGAAAATGCATTGTGTGCTTTTACGGCTTAAATAACCCTTCTCTACTCCTAAGTCATATTCCCAGGTTATAATCTTAGAGTCTCTCAATATTGTTCTGTCCCTTACACTTGGTTTGGGCCAACTAAAATTGATTTTTCTGTGTGATGTGAAGTAGAGATCCAATCTTATTTTTTACATAGAAAATCAATTTTCTCAGTATCCACGTATTGAAAATTTATTTCTCTACTACTTTGAAGGACTGCCCTTATTAGAAATAAAGTATCCATATTTGCAAGAGTCTGAGTTCTCTATTGTCTCTCATTTGCCTACTTGTCTATCCATGCAGGAATGTCACACTTTCTGAATTAAAGGAGCTTAATAATATCTGTAGGGCAAGTCTTCCTACGCATTACTCCTTTATAAAGAGTATCTTGACTATCTTTTGTCTTTGGCATTTTAGAATTAACTTGTGACATTTCTCCCTCTCTCTCTCTCTCTCTCTCTCACACACACAGTACAGATAAGAAACAAAGACAAAAACAGCATATTTATTGTGATGGCATGGTACTTATAAATCAATAAGGAAGAGACATCTTTACAATACTGGATCTTTCCAATGCCTGAATATGGTATATCTCATCATTCATATCAGCCTTAGAAAATATTACTTAATAATGTTTCACAATTTTCCCCATAGAAATATTGCGCATCTCTTATTACAAGAAACTAGAAAAAAAGATGCTGATACATAGAAACACTGTACATTATATGTATCAGTCCTGCAAAATTGTCTTATTAACTCATATCGTGTGCCAATAACAATGGTTGTTTCTTTTTCAATCCTAGTAACTTTATTTCCTTATCCTTCTTTACTGCATTGACTAGCATTTCTAGAAAAATACTAAATGGCAGGGGTGATAGCAAATATCCTTGTCTTGTTCTTGAACACAGAAGGAAAGCCTTTAACATTTTACTATTACAATTTATCTTTGCTGTATGTATTTTATATCACATTAAGGAAGTTCCTCCCTGCTTTTAGTTTTCCAAAAAATTTTAAATACAAGAAATAGATGTTGAATTTCTTTTTTTTTTCTTTTTTTTTTTTTTTGAGACGGAGTCTCTCTCTGCCGCCCAGGCTGGAGTGCTGTGGCCGGATCTCAGCTCACTGCAAGCTCCGCCTCCCGGGTTCACGCCATTCTCCTGCCTCAGCCTCCTGAGTAGCTGGGACTACAGGCGCCTGCCACCTCGCCCGGCTAGATGTTGAATTTCATTAAATGCTTGCCCTGCATTTATTGAAATGATCATATGATACTTTGTTTAATCTGTATTAAACTGTTTTTTTTTTTTTTTTACATATTATCAAACCTTGTATTTCTGGAATAAACCAACTTGGCCATAATTTTTTATTAAATGATTAAATGATTATTTTTATATATTGCCAAATTTGAATTGCTAATATTCTGTTGAGGATATTTCCACTTATAATCACAAGAGGAACTGGCCTGTAAGTCCTTTTTCATACTATTCTCATCAGCTTTGGTATGAAAATTATATGATAATTATTAAATGAATTTGGATTGTTACCTCTTCTATCTTTTGAAAATAAAAAATTATGTAAGATTAGACTTTGGCTGGGTGCAGCGGCTCACGCCTGTAATCCCAGACTTTGGGAGGCCAAGGCAGGTGAATCACTTGAGGTCAGGAATTTGAGACCAACCTGGCCAACATAGTAAGACCCCATCTCTCCTAAAAGTATAAAAGAAATTAGCCAAGCATGGTGACATGAGCCTGTAATACCAGCTACGTGGGAGGCTGAGGCACAAGAATCACTTGAACCTGTGAGGCAGAGGTTGCAGTAAGTCAAGATCAGACCACTGTACTCTAGCCTGGGCCACCCAGTGAGACTCGGTCTCAAAAAAAAAAAAAAAATCGGAAAAAAAAAAAAAAAAAAAAAAAGGTTAGACGTATTTCTCCCTTGAATTTGCCTACAAAGCCATCTTGGTCAAGATTTTTGCTTTTGCTTTATCAGATGATTTTTGATTACTGAATTAAATTTCCTTTACAGTTATAGAACTATTCAAGTTCTCTATTTCTTTTCAGCAAATTTTGGCATTATACACATCTATTGTGGTGTCTCCTTTTTCAGTACTGATATTGGTAATCTGCCCATTTTTCTTGCATTGTAGCTCAGTCTCATCAGAGGTTTGAAACATTTATTCACCTTTTCCAACAATCAGTTTTTTGGCTTTCTTAGTCCTCTTTGTTACATGACTGTTTTCCACCTTGTTATTTTTGTTCTTACTTTAATTAATTCCTTCCTTCTACTACACTGAGCTTATTTTGCTGTTTTATAACTTCTTGAGAGGAATTATTGGCCTATTAATTTTTGCCCTTTGTTTTTCTAATATATTCATTTAGGTTATAAATTTCCCAGTAAACACTTCTTATAGGCATTCTACAATTGTTATATGTAGGATATCTATTATTGTTTAGTCTAAAAACTTTGTAATTTCCCTTGTGATATCTTTTTTTATTTTTTATTTATTTATTTATTTTTTTAATTTTTTTGAGACGGAGTCTTGCTCTGTCGCCCAGGCTGCAGTGCAGTGGCGCAATCTTGGCTCACTGCAAGCTCCGCCTCCCGGATTCACGCCATTCTCCTGCCTCAGCCTCCCGAGTAGCTGGGACTACAGGCGCCTGCCACCACGCCTGGCTAACTTTCTTTTATTTTTAGTAGAGACGGGGTTTCACCGTGTTAGCCAGGATGGTCTCGATCTCCTAACCTCGTGATCCGCCCGCCTCAGACTCCCAAAGTGCTGGGATTACAGGCTTGAGCCACCGCGCCCGGCCCGTGATTTCTTTTTAATTGTGAAACTATATTCCTAGCTCTATTTTTGTTCGCAGCTTAATTTCATTGTGGTATAATTTTAATTCTTGAAAAATGGTTGGGGCTTAATTTAATGACATATTCAGTGACTCAGAATATGGTCAATGTTTATCATTGTCTCTTATGTGCTTAAAAATAATGTAAATTTTACAGTTGTATGCAAGGTTCCACACATATCTATAAGGTCATGTTTCTTAATCTTGCCATTCAACTAAATCTTCACCAATTTTTCTATTTTATTGTATCAATTACTAAGACAAGCGAATTAATATCACTGCTATTATACAGTTGTTTATTTCTCTTGTTGTTCTATCAATTATTCCTTAATACACTTCAAGATGATGTTATTAGGGGCATTGAGATTTAAAATCCTTCTGTCTTCCTACTGAATTGAAACTTGAATCATTTATAAAGTGACTCTCTCTCTAGTAATGGTTTGGGCTTTAAAGTCTATTTTGCTTAATGAACTTTAAACACTAGTCACACCAGTGTCCACATAGTAACTATTTGCATGGTATGTTTTCCATTATTATTTATCTTTGACACATGAGAAGTCTGAGCAATAGCAGTTAAGGAACAAACCAACAGTAAACAGGTATAAGTGGTATAATTAGGAGACAGATCCAAACAATCTGTCTCCAAGGTCTATGCTCCTAAACATCATGCTTCTCTTACAAGTTCAAAGAGTTAAGTCAGTTTAGGTTTTGAAAGGGGGAAAAAAAAAAAGGCTCTCACTGTCATTTCCACAAATATTTTCTCACATTGCTATCAAATTGTGATTTTTCACTCATCTTAGAGTTAAATTCTCACTCTTGTAATATTCTAAGGTAACATAATACTTTAAAAAAACTCTGAATCCAGAACTGCAGTATTCAACCTCTTCGACTTACACACAAGTTTTGCTTTGTGCCTTTGAAATAGGCATGCATACCAGAAGCCTTCATGTGTTTATCCAATGCCACTGAACTGCAGCACGGTACCTTGAACTGCCCTAAACTAAAAGAGGCAGTCAGGCTGCAATATGATCAAGATGTCTAAGTAGTTGTATGGATCTACTGAGCAGGAATCCTCATTTCAACCTGACTTTGGGAAAAAATAACCAAAGGGATGGGTGCTGGGCTGTTTCAACTCTCCTTGAACAGAGAGATATATATATAGTATCGTAACAAACAGAGGCACTTGGCAACTTATGTATACCTTCTGAAAATCCATACCTTTTATATTTATCAAATTTTAATATTAAATTATACTTACTATTTAAAAACCCTGTAAACTATGAAGAAAATTAAAACTTCTCATGAGTCCATATCCAGAGTTAATTATATTTGATGTGTTTATTATTTTTTCTATTAATTTTTCTGTGTTTGTAATATATAGGCACATGTGGAGATATATACATGCATACATGTGTGTACGTATGTACCCACAAACTTGGAAACACATTATATCTTTAGTATAGACTCCAATTTTTTAATTTAACATTGCATTATGCATAATTTTATATCCTTTAAAATTCTTTAGAAAAGAATTTTAAGTATCAAATATCAAATTTTAAATATCAAATATCAAATGAAATACTCATTTCATTCTGGTTGCATAATATCCCATCATATAAATGTGTTCAAATTTATCTAGCCACTGCTCTACTGCTGAACGGTTAAATCTATCTCAAATTCTTCCACTTACAAATATATGAAAATTGACTTAAAAGAAATATAAAATTTTATCTTGTTTAAACAGTTATGTTGGATCTGGATAACTTGCAACTAAATATCTTCCAAACTAATAGCAATGGAATCTTGCACAGAATGCTTTGAAAGCATTTAAGGCTGTTAACAGAAGTGGTCAAATTCCTTCCTGGAAAGTTGAACAAATACAAGGTTTTCCCAGAATTATTGAAAATGTCCGTCTCTTTACACTCTTGTTATAATATTCCAAATTACTTTCCCGTAGTTAGATAAGTGAGGCATAACTTTGCATTCCTTTTATGAGCTTTGGTATTACAGTTATATTCCTTGTTAACTACTTGTTCTTATATCTCATTATATGTTAAATTAAGATACTAGTGTCTTTCTTATAACTGCTCTTTACATTTGATGTTTGTCATACTTATTAGAAGTAGTAGTCTCAGTTTGTCACTTGCCTTTTAATTTTATTTATATTGGTATTTTTGCCTGTAAACCTATAGAATTTTTGTTTGGAATAATTTTGTTGTGATTTATTCCACTTTTGTTAGCATAAAAATCCATTATTCGCTATGTTTTCTTCTATATTATATTGTTTCATTTGTCTGTGAATATGTGAAGCCTGAGTTATAAGTATTTTAATAAATATTATTTGGGATTTTAACAATTTTGTTTGTAAAAGAGGTAACCACTACCATTAATTCTAAGGGTTTTCACACATATACTTGCATCTTGAAACGGTGGGAACATAAGTCATAACACTGTAAGAGCAGATTTCTGAACAAATGAAGTTTAAGTCATTATGCAAGATGAACACTATTTCATTATTCTTTTTAGGTATGAACAAAAGGAGATTTCCCTTTCAATCTTACTGACAAACTTCTCCCGAACAACAGAATTCCTTCCCTTCATCCTTTTTCTGCAGTTGCCCCCATAATGACTAGTCAATGGATAAATTAGAAAACGATTTTCAGCTCTAGATCTGTGGTCAAACTTTCAGTGCCTGTTCCCAAGAGTGTAACACTTTTGAAAAGACAAACAGGGATTTCATGCACACACAGATAGATGCCCATGGAATGTTTCTGCCAGTAAATTAGAAAATATTTGTCTGGCTTCAGCAATATTACATTTTTGTATGTATTAACAGAACTCTACCCTGGAATACTTAATAGCCTATAGAAATTTTCTAAAATATGTGACCTATCCATTGTAATCCCAAATATTTATTTTGAAGCAACAACAAAAAAGTAGCAACAAATGTTCCAAAAAACATTTTTCAGTGGAGAAAAAAGCTTTCACAACTTCAGAAAAAGTGTATCTCATTAAGAAAATGAAAAGAAAAGAAATGTTGCTATCATCTGCCAGTTTAGAGGCATTACCATCATAATGAGTCTCAAAATTATAATTAAAAAGCCAGTTGTCATCTGAATATAAAAGACTATGTACTCTACTTTTTTATGCATATGTTTTGTATATTTTTACTTATAAATTAAAAATAAGAGAAAGCATATAAACTTCCATTTTTATGAAATAGCATAGTTATCAATTTTTCAAAAGTGTATATTATGTGTTTTATGAATATACCTTTTTCCTACCCAGTGCAGTGCCAGAATTCTCTGTTCGGCTTTCAGAATCTTGTCAACAGATTCAAACAGGAATCATGTCATCAGCAAGAGGAAAGCTGGAAAAACAAAAGTAGACCATTAACAGTGCATTGTTTTATTTAGTAAATATCAACATATGACTTGAAAGTAGAAGATGTGTAAGGTTTTCAAAAGAAACTTCTATTTACATATGTAAATTGATCATAAACCATTAAATATATATGTAAATGTAAATTTACATTTATAAATATAATAAAATTATGGTTCATGGAAGAAGGGGCATTATCTTGGCATTGTAAAGCCACCACAATTAATCTAAAAACTCAGAAGTTGTTGTGGTCCAATTTTAATGTAAATATCCTGCAGATGCTTTAGGACAGGCTACACTAAGGTAGATTCTTGTTGCTTGAAATGATTCATGAGGCATCGTCAGGTGTCCTCTTAGGTCTCTTCTTTGACCCCATTCAAACATATAATAGCAATAGTCAACACAGTATTTGTTAAATGTTCAGCTATTTTTCATTTCATTCCATCCCTGCTATGTATTTCTCTGATTGCCCTGCTCAGCTCAGCTTCAGAAAGTGCTCTTGCCACTGTCATGAGTGAATAAAATTCTGGCTTTGTTACCAATTTTCCTAGGCTGGACAAAAATTGGCCCCGACAATCTGTTGAGATTCCCAAGAATCAGACTTATGAAAGCAAGGAACCTGTACAAGGGAGGAGCCACAGCATTGGTTCTGGCTCAGTTGCTCTACTGTCAGTCCAATTCAAGGGAAATTGAGTAATGTTTTGGTGTTCATTTTTATATCATCACTGATTATTCAGTTTTGATCACAAGGTTTACTGTATTTGAATAGTTTTATTACCTACTATACCTTCCTGGAGCATGCCTGGTATCGAAGCATTTTACTCCATTCCAAAATCAGAACTTCCGTTAAGAAGCACAGAAATTCAAATGCCACAATGTTGACAAAGAGAAGAATCCACATTACTTTATTAGTTTACTCATTACTTCATTGAAGAATATTCCACAATGAGAAAAAATTATCATTAAAAACTCTGAACATCAGGCTGGGTATGATGACTCACGCCAGCACTCTGGGAGGCTGGAGCAAAAGTAGTACTTGAACCCAGGAGTTCAAGACTAGCATGGGCAACACCAAGACTCCAGCTCTACAGAAAATTTAAAAATTAGCTAAGCATGGTGGCGTGCATCTGTAGTCCCAGCTACTTGAGAGACTGAGGTGAGAGGAGTGAGAGGATCGCTTGAGCCCAGGAGGTTGAGACTGCAGTAAGCTGTGGTTGCATCACCAGCACTTCAGCCTGGGCACCAAAATGAGACCCCATTTGAAAAAAGCAAACAAACAAAAGCCAACCAAAACAATAACAAAAGAACTTTCAACATGGGAAAGTATGCTGCTGAAGTAAAATAAAGACTGTCTACATATAGTCAGTGGAGTTTTAAAAATGTATTTCCATAAAAAATTTTACTTAGAAAAAATACCACAAACTCCACTTGTTTTTTTTTTCAGTTAATTGAATTGTCTCATCTGCCCAAATGTAAAGAGACTACCACAATTGTGTTTACTAAGTGAAACAGTGAAATTTTGTCATATCATATATTTGGGTGACACAGAAATTCACAGGTGGTAATTTTACCCACAAGAGGGAGCTTGTATTTTTATATGTTTATTATAGAACGTGAAAAACTTGAATTAAAATATGAAGTTCTAAAAATGTCTGTTGATACCATCATCTTTATGTCAGGTCAAGTTTTGAGGTAACCAGATTGCAGTTGGCATATTTTTCTTCAATGACAACATATCACTATGGCAAAAGTTTGGAAATATAATTGGAATTTTAAAAACATTTCTTACCTATATTATAATTAGGATTTTTTAGATACAAGAATGAAGATGTAGCTGGCAAAGCAGCCTGAGAGATAATTCTTTTTAGGTGGTAGTAACATTAGGTGTATGAAATTGACTAGAATTATTATAAGTACTCTGCACCCAAATTTAATTACATAGCAGTGAAATGATAGTTCCGTCATTCTTTTATCAGAAAAGAGGTTGTATAAACCAATAATTTTCTATGTATTTATAGAACAGGAAACAACCTACTTTAAAAATTACTAAGATCTCCAATATTGCTAATATCACTTAAAACTCGCTTAAGAAACATTATAACTGGCATGATACCACAAGGAACTTTCCTTTCTTAGAGTTGAAAGAAAAAAAAAATTGTTAAAAAAAAAAGCTAAGCTCAATTCCTTCATATCCTGTAAGGTCCCTAAATAATATCTTAAGTTGTTAAGACTCTCAAAATAAAAAAATACACTCTGAACTTTGTAAAAATAAAACGAATTCATCAACTTAAAAACTCCCATCTAAAAAAATAATTTTGGCAACTTTTATTAACCCTGAGTGATCTGTTCTACCACATTCAGAGACACAGAAATAACTGAGCTGAAATTTGTTTTCTGACCCTCTGTAAACTGCAGGGGAGACAGATGATAAGCGTTCTGTCCCTTTCTCCCAGGGTTCTTGTCTCAACTTCTAGAAGATACTATATTACACAGGCAGGGAGTTGAGAAAGAAGGGGTTAATCACTGCTGCTCTTCCTTCTGGAATTTCCAGCCTACCCATTAAATCATTGTTTTTTTCTCCCACTAGGGACTGTGAATCTAATGGACCTAAAATCAATACCTTACAAATGACATAAAAAATATATTCATTTTATGGACTAATGTACCCTAGTGTCTGAATCCTATTTACACCCTCTACTTTAAAAAGGAACGACAGACCCATTTCTGCCAGTAAAAGCTTACTCAGTCACTTCAGTGACATGCTGCAGAATGCACTGTCATACTAAAGGGCAGCACGAGGGAAAGATTGGTGGCTGCAAAACCACTACTGTGGAAACTTTCAACACGGTACCGTGAAATTGTGTTAAGAAACACAGTCAGGGAGGAGCACGCAGGTAGCTTCAAAGACGTTAGCCACGTTCTGAGGTGCTTTTATGGGTCTGTTTCATCATCTTGTTTCATAACTTAACGTCTATTATATAAAATTTTAAGTGGATCAAATATTACATAATACCATTTTAAAAACAAACGCAGCATTCACTTGATAGTGAATTCTATCATGATTGCAAAAACTGGATAAAAATTCCTAAGAGGCAGAAATGCTCACTAACATACCACAGCACTATTAGCCAAATAGACATAGTGTGCGATGAAGCCACATTAAAGTGGACAGAGACAAGCCCCAGAGAGACAAAAGGTATTTCATTTACCAGATACAGCAGGGACACAATCACAAAAGGTGACTACTGCTTGGTGTTTTACATATTGAGAAAGTATGCTTATGAGAGGGTTTTATATTTACAGAATATTCTCCAAACCAAAGGGCTCACATCAAAAGCCATTCTTATCACTTAGAAAGCATTAAGCTTAGTTTTTCTAAAAAGCATAATACATTGGTAACTTTTTTTAAATTTCGAGAATATCTTCTTCTACATTTAGTATTTTTATGATATCAAATATAGGGCAACCCTGTACAAATGCAAAGATACCTTCATTTTCATTGCAAAGATTAAAATAAGAGGGGGAGAGAGAGAGGAAAGAGAAAAAAAAAAAACCTAAAAATTAAGGAAAGAACTTTTCTCCTAGAAAAATATCACCTGACTTACTTTTTGTTTCCATGGGTACAAATAGAAATAGAGAATAATGAATAAGGAAAAACTTTAAAACAGATAGTTTTTGAGAGAATTCTAGCAACAAGTCAGCATGAGATTTCCTGTTCAGTTTTACTGGCTTAAAATCTATACGGTTAAAAATTACCAAAAGAAAAAAAAAAAAAAACTGTTGTTCTTTATTCCATTTGCCAACCAGAGTCATTTATCCCCTATTAGATAAAGTATAATAGACTCTACGGAAGGGGTCATTGGCCTTCCATTTAATGATATTGCCAGCCCCAATCTGCATTTTCCCGGCAATGTCCCTCAACACAGAATAAATGGCTGATCTCTTCACAATAACAGCTGATTTCTATTTATTAAGCTAAAAAGGTCACCATTTTCTACGGCTGGGCCGCCCTGCACTATTGATAATTTTATGCATAAACAAATGGCAAATTTGTGCCACATAAATATGCATTAGCAATTACTTTTTCCTTGGGCAACGCTCACCGCATGCAAATGTGTACCTCGCAGGGCCTGGTAGCTTTTGTTTTAGCTCTTGAACAGTGAAACAAAAGAGCACAATAAACAATTTTAAAATTGCCAATCAATAAGCAATGCAAATGCAAAGGTAAATGGCAAGAAACTTGCTCAGAAACAACAAAAGTGAAGCAGGAGGGGGATGGGGAAGGATTTTCTTTTTTATATTATTTCATTTCTTTCTCTTTGATAATGAAAAGGCTAAAGTACTCTTGACACAGAACAGCTAGCTAGGCTGGTACTAAAGCAGATGCCAGATGGGGAAAGGAGAAAATATACACATGTTGAATAAACACATACATCCCAAAAAGCGGGTAAGAGGAAAACTGTGTTCCTCGATGGGATTGGGGCATCACCTACTCAAATTTCAGATTGTCAGTTTCAGAGATTTGTAAGAATATTCAATTTCAGAGATTCAAAGAATTTTATAACTAGGAGGAGCTACAGAGACTCATAACCAAATCTCAGTTCCGTAGTATTTTGTTATGCTGTTGTTTCCTAATGTCACCTCCCTCAGAAAAAAGGAATACACGTGTTCCATAAATGGGATATCTTTAGCAACACAAAGAAAAGGGGTAAATGAGGACTATATAAGAAATAAAAAGCAACCTACAAAATATTTAAAATAAAAACCCTAATCTCAAAACAACATGAGAATAATGTCAGGCACAAGAAGCAAGAAGCGTAAGAAAAACTAGAAAAACAAAAAAAAAGTGTTGCTCAATTTGAACAGGAAAACAATAGATAACTCAAAAAAGTTGATTTTTTTAAAATCAAAAATGAGCCTTAAGAGATTTTTTAGTGTTATTTACCAAGCACTATTGTAAGTGCTTGACACTCAGATCCATTACACTTCATCTTCACAAAAACCTCGAAGGATGGTACTATTAGCGCTGCTCCCATTTCCTAGAGCTGAGGTGCAGGGAGGTTAAGTTAATTAGGGCAGTGCTAGATCTGGGTCTTGACCCCATCTGAAGCCAGCACCTGCAAGCATCACTACTGCTAATACTTGCCATCCATTCTTTAAAAGCCATCCATGTTGACCCGGTTGAAAAATTTCTTCTGACCTGTGTAGACAGCTTTACCTTTGCATAAATAAATCACACTGCGTTTTAAACATCTACATTCAGGGCTTATGTGAGTGTCTTTGGCCAAGTGATTAAAATACTTTAGCTTCTGTAAAATACATAAATATTAACTTGTGTGTTAGTACAGATGTACCTTAGTACATCAGTGCATGTGCACTAAGAACATGCCATAGTCTTAACCACTGGAGAACAGAAAAACACTTCGTGATCCCATCTTGATCTTAATGTAATTAAAGGTTTTACTATTCCACAAAGGATTAACAAGATTTACCCACAATGTTGTAAAAATAAATACATAAAGTATTCTTGGCTAAATGAAAATAGGCAAACCTGAAATCTAAAACCAGCAAGTGTTTCTGTCTTGCTCAGAGCCAAGAAAGTCTTCACAGGTATCTGTTAGAATCCTGATATTGATCCTAAAAGTCAAACTTCTTTAGAGAAGGTCACAAAACTTCTCCCAGCAATATTTTCCTCCTGGTAATATCAGTGTTGGAAGGCCAGGACTGCTGCTTGAACACAGGGTGCCTTTGTCTGAGTAAGAAAAAGACGGCCCCTTGAGGGAGGCGATTCAAAAAATATGCCACCTGGCCGGGCGCGGAGGCTCATGCCTGTAATCCCAGCACTTTGGGAGGCCGAGACGGG
>NW_012119044.1:851676-873444 GCF_000951035.1 Colobus angolensis palliatus | reverse complement strand
TAGCCAGGATGGTCTCGATCTCCTGACCTCGTGATCCGCCCGTCTCGGCCTCCCAAAGTGCTGGGATTACAGGCTTGAGCCATCGCGCCCGGCTAAACTCTCTTTTTAAGAACCAAGTACCTACTCTTTAATACAAAATCAGTATAAAGATGCATTCCAACACGACAGCGTATCTTACATGTTAATTCAGATAACTACCTAGCTAGAGTACTCCTATTTCATTCTATTTTGTTTCAGTTTTCAATCTTTATGGCTGTGTATATAAAAGCTTGGGTATGTTTTTTCTTATTATTAACTAAATGCAACCAATATGTGCCAAAAGCCATTAACTTATAACAGGCAAAGTTTTAGTTATAATCATTCCTTGTCCAAATGCTCACTCTCTATGCAAGGTAAGTAATTCAAACTAAAACCATGAATATTCCAACTAAAGTAGAGTTTGTCTGAAATTTCTAAGTACTCATAGACCGTGCTATGCAGAAGTCATGTAAATGGAAGTGAACAGGAAGTATGTAAAAAGTACGGTTGTGTTAAATGGACACTGCAATGTTCAAAGGCTCACCATGGGTTTCACAGCCAGGGGCTATGTCAAATAGTCACATTGTTTGTCCCCAATCCCACAAAATTAGATTTAAATAGAGGGTACCTTTGGGGGATTCAGAAAGTCCTAGAGAACAACAGGAAATTCTAGTGAAGATTCTGTGTGAACAGCAGGAGGGGAACCACTGCCTCGTTTGCCCTGGGTGAGGGTCTTGCCAGCCACTCTGCTTTAGATGTGTTCTTTCTTTGCCCATCCCCTGCTCTGCTAATCCCTGGTGTAGGCTGATCACCGGAGGTCATTTCTCAGGCTTCTCTAGCAGTCACCTTCCAGGTGAGTTCCACTACTGGGAGGAGAGCTGATGGAGGTGTAAGGAGAATGCGGGAGGCACGCATTGTTTGTGTGTGTGTGTGTGTATTTAACTTTTTAAACATTTGTTATAGATAATTATAAAGATACTTAAAAAAATAGAGATACTAGTAAACCCTCATCAACCACATCCAAATTTCAACATCTATGAACCTTCTTCTATTTGAGTTTCTCCCTCGTCTTTCCCGGCTTCGCCAGGTGTCTCAGGCAGCAGACTCTCCTGGGTCTACCTCCTGCCAGGCAGGCTCACATGGTTCCAGCTGCAGTCCAGTGACCTTGGTAAGCCCACCTCCTCCGTTTGTCTCCACAGTATAAAGGTGATAGCAATTTTTTGCTGTTCCTGAAGCCTAGTTGCTCTTTTACAATTTTTACTGTCAATGTGTAACACTTTTCCAATATCATATACCACCTTTTGAAAATAATTAGGCTGAGCACGGTGGCTCATGCCTGTAATCCCAGCAGTTTGGGAGGCTCAGTTGGGTGGATCACCTGAGGTCAGGAGTTCGAGACCAGCCTGACCAACACGGTGAAACCCCGTCTCTTCCGAAAATATAAAAATTAGCTGGGCATGGTGGCAGGCACCTATAATCCCAGCTACTTGAGAGGCTGAGGCAGGAGAATTGCTTGAACCCTTGAACTGGGGAGGTGGAAGTTGCAGTGAGCAGAGATCAAGCCATTGCACTCCAGCTGGGCGACAGGGTGAGTGAGATTCCGTCTCAAAAAAAAAAAAGAAAGAAAATAATCAGAGTGGTTCTGACTTCCTGCTTGGACCCTGACCATATAGATTCCTATTTTTATTTTATTTTTTATTATCTGTTGGTAGAACTACCATTTATCCCTTATTCTGAGCTCCCTTGAAGTATTAACAGGTCAAGACTTCGTAAAGTATGGAACCCTTTCAACAGCATAAAGCCCAGTATGCTGGTCCAACATTTGCAATGCCTTAAGTATGGTTCCTCATATATAATATTCATGTTTTCATGTACAATCTATTTTACATGACAATAAACAATCTATTCATATTCTATGCCTTTTATTGAATGCTTAATGATATTCTTTTCAAACTTGATTTGTCTTAATCTATGGGCCAGTGAAGGAAGAACAACACTGTACTGGCTCTGGAAATTCTACATTAGTGTCTAACATCACGGAAATCTGCCTAGTCTATTTAAAGGAGGTAGCTCAATCTGGCATGAAAATACATTTTTCCAGTAGTAGGTGGCAGCGACTAGTTAACCAAGTTTATATCTAAGACAAAACATGTTTAACGTGCAGTCATTTGTTTATTTATAACAAAACATGATCTTCCAGTGTTAGGAATGAACACACACACACCATAAAAATGACTGATGTGCAATGGCTCTTATAAAATTACATTTTGAAAAATTATGGGATGATGAATCAAACATATAGATTACATTTCCGTGAAATAGACATGCTTATTAATGGGAAAAGATAAAAATAATATTTACAATTTTGTCTTACCCAAAACACTTGAATAATTACATAATCATATAGCTAGATGAAGACATACTTATCAAATTTGAACTAGAATCTGTAAGGAAATTTTAAAATATGAAAACAACTCAAATAGATATGATGGACTTAATCCACAAGCTGAAACTTTAACCTGCTTTAACATCAAGTCTTACTATATAAATAAAAAATACAGAAGAAAACATTTGCTTTAAGCATAATTCACAAGACTTTGTAATTTTTAACAATCACAATACAAGCAAAAAATGAGACATGGCAGTAAAAAAAAAAGGGAGAAAAAAGGGGATACAGTTAATAATTGTAGTGTCTAATCAAATGCAGATAAAACTAACAACACTGGTAAGACAATATTTCAAACACAAGTTCCAGAACGGGTTTCAGTCCTGTATGTAGGGAACTGGGCAGGTATTCAACAGTCAGAAAAGATCAACCCGGAGCATAGTGTGCATGACAATTGTGCTAAATCAGGTGCTATCAGGAGGAGAAGATACATTCAGTTTGAAAAAGATCAAATTTAAGAGCGTGGGAGGGTCAGTCATAAAGTACAATCAGCGATTTGAAGGGTTGTCATTTGGAAGAGTAAGACTAGACATATTGTCTCATGCTCCAGATAAAAGAACAAGAGTTTTTTTAATGTATAATTTTTATTATTTTAGAGACAACGTCTCACTCTGTCATCCAGGCTGGAGGGCAGTGACACCATCGTAGCTCCTGGGCTCAAGTGATGCTCCTGCCTCAGCCTCCCAAAGTGCTGGGATTACAGGTGGGAGCCACTGCGTCTGGCCCTGTTTTTGTTTTTAACAGCAGGATTATGGGGACACACATGTCAGTACATCATGAAAAATAACTTTTTAAAATAAGCTATCCAGCAATGAAATAAACTGAAGGCAGCCAAATGTTTTAGGGTACAAGCAGGGCTGCAGATACAGAAAGAATGGGTCACTCGGGCTTTGTTACTTATCCAAGTGATCTTGGACACAGTCAGTTAACCTATTTATGCCTCAGCTTTCTCATTGGTAAATTTATTCCGACATACACCATACCAAGGAAAGGTAAAAGATCAAACAGAGACTGACTACAGAACCATCTGTCAGAGGTCTGGGAATAGGATTTTTCAACTAAACTAGATATTGGATCATGTAGCTTTAAGACCCATCCTAAGTGAGACTAAATTATTCTAGTCCTCGAAGTTCAGGTGGATATGTTCATTTCAGGCAGGAAAGGTTGGCTCTAAATACTTAAAAGCGGGAAAAGTTTGTTGCAATTCTGCATTTTTAAAACAGTTATAGCATCAGATAGAGAAAAGAAATTCATATTTGACCCAAAAGAAAGCTAAATAAAACTTACAAGGTATTTTTAGTTAATAAAAGACATATAACATCAGAAAATAAGTCAGATATGATTATTTAAAGCAGCAATATTCATTTTTGAAAAATTTACACTATTAACTTTTTCCCCTTTTTAAAATCTCTACTCAATTTACAGATACTTCTTGGATACAGAGGAAACATGAACAAAGTACTTGTGCTTTTTGAACACTGAGTGCTGCTTCCTTGCCGCTGTCAGCCAAGCCTTTCCACCACTCCTTCAACTGTGCCTTCTGTCATGGCTACTCAGCACATGGCAACCCAGAAGAACACGGAAGCGCGAGCTCAGCGGGGCTAAAGGGCATCTTCAAAAACAGTGATTCTCAAATCTTTTTTTTTTTTTGCAATGCCCCAGGGTTCTTCTAGTTATTTCAAGGAATGCTCTAAAATTTCAAGAAATTCTTAAAATTATTTTTTCTTGTCCTAAAAATTATAGATCTCTCTGGGCTTTTCAAGTCATTTTACTTAAGCGATCTGATTTGAGTTTCAGCAATGCTTTATGGTAGGTATGACAGGGTTGATCCCTCTCTTACAAAGAAAAAACTCAGAAAAATTCTGACTAGACCCCAAATCACAGAACTACAATGCAGCAAGAAAAAGGCAAGAACCCAAGTCCAGTCCTCTGTACTGCCCTCCGTACTCTATAACAGATCACACCCAGGAGTAAGAACTGACAAAGAGGTAATTTTGGAAACCCTCAAACTATAGAAGTGTTAATTTCTTTCCAGGGCCATGAATGTTTATCAGGATCATGCAACACTCTCCATGTGCCTTCTTATTCATTGACAGAATATTGTTTTCACTTTTAAAGTGGGATGAGCACAGTGCTTCACAACTGAGGGTGACTTTGTCGCTGGGGGACATTTGGGAGTGTCTGGAAATATTTTTATTGTGATGACTTGGGGAATGCTACTGGCATCTAGTGGGTAGAGGCCAGGGATGTTCTAAACATCCTACAGTGCCCAGGACAGCTCCCCACAACAAAGAATTATCTGATCCAGAATGGAAGTGGTGCTAAGGTTGAGAAACCCTGGATTAGCAGTATTTTTACTTAAGCCATCTGTTTTTGTCTCTTACTTTTGTTACATAAACATGATAATGCTTTCAGAGTACAACATTTTCCAAGTGCTAATGACTGGTTTGGCATAAGACTATCAGCTCTTAGACGGTCACTAATTCCACAAAATGCCCTATGCCTTAATCTTTGCTGTTTGACGATACATTGAACAGTGGTTCAAGTGACAGAGGTCACTGTTACTGAGATAAATCGTTCATAAAATAATTTGTCATGGTATTTATAACAGTTTGCTTATGAGTGTTAAAAATAAAGCGATGCAAATGGAGAAAGTCAGAATCATACATTTCAATAATATGAATTGGAAATGGAAATTCAATTGTGAATAAAGGAGGAACCTTTGATTTTTCTGTTACGTACAGCACACATCAAAAACCTTGCAACAATGCATGTCCAATATTTAAAAAAAAAAAAAAAAAAGACATGGTGAGCAAGGAGTGTGCAGCCCCTCCCCACCACCTGCACACCAATCTTTAAAAGTGAATTTGGGTCTCTTTTTACGTGCGAAGTTTTTCAATAGACATTATAATAATTAATAATCTCTTCTTCTCAGAGAAACCTTTTATTCTTTGCCACCGTTCATTCTCTGCCTCATGATGTCTTCTGCAAGGCATCTTTCTTGCTTAGTCCTTAGATATGTAACCACCTAAATAATGACTTTGATCTTCAAAACTTAAACTTTTTCTTTCACATGTCCCTTTAAGAATCTGAAGAGGGAGGCCAAGGTGGGCGGATAGCTTGAGCTCAAGAGTTAGAGACCAGCCTGGGTAACACGGTGAAACCTCCTCTCTACCAAAAATACAAAAAGTAGCCAGGCATGGCAGCTTGCATCTGTGGTCCGTATTGGGGAGTCTGAGGTAGGAGGATCACTTGAGCCCAGGAGGCAGAGGCTGCAGTGAGCCATGATCACGTCACTGCACTCCAGCCTGGGTGACACAGTGAGAACATGTCTCAGAAAAACAAAAACAAAAAAGAATCTGATGAAAGTTACAAACCTAATCCATAAAAATACAAATTTCCATATTGACAGACCATTCTTTCTGCATCTCTTGTGTTTCTGTACTTGTTATGAGTAAAGGCACTGAAGGTCTTTCTTCATGACAGTCTTAAGGACATTTGTATCTTGAAAGTCTTAGAAGATAGAGATACTATCTTCCTGTAGAGCAAAAGGCAGGTTTGTTTACTATCCATTATCACAAGGATAATGTCTCACTTAGGGCCAAAGGTCAGGCGTGCTTCCTGTGCATTATAAAAGCCTGGGGTTCCCTAAGCTCAAGTTTTCTCCCCCTGAAGTGTAAACATCACCAGACTCTCTTTCAATCACCATGTGGGAATCAGGGCTCAGAAAACCGGTACTAATGCTAATACCTTGTCTACTACTCTCCTTGTGAGTACTACACTTTCCTTTGTCTGTGATCCAAAAGTCTAGTGTCTTCTGCCAGTATTCATGGAATTATGCAGGCTGCTATATTAGCTTACAAATAGGGTAAAAATCTCAGACCCTTCACAGTTCTTAACAATGTACCCAGAAGACATAAGCATACTGTTTTTAACAGATGGCCATTTTATCCCATATCCAAATCCAGAAGGCTAAAAGTATTTATTTGGATATCTTAGTCAGTAAACAGAGTGGAATGACCATAGACTCTAATATCTGAAAAGTACCTTAAAAATCCTACAATGTTAGGTTTATTCCAACAAAAATGTATTTGGCTAATGATAGTAATAATAGTCAGCATTAACTGAGTGCTTTCTATATGCCAGGCACTTTGTCAGGAGCCGAGCAAATATTATTGAAATTTATTATGACAATAGCACTGATGAGGCAGCCATTATTATCCTTATTCCACTATGGGGAAAATAAGACCTAGGGAAATTAAATAACTTGGCAAAGGCTACACAACGGGTTAGCGTTGGAGCCAGGATTTAGGTTCAGAGGTGGAAGGTGAGCTCATCTTCTGTCCTCCTAAAGTTTCCTTTTCTGCCTCCTCACCCCCTTCCCCCAGCCACACTGGTGGTATAAAGGCATGGACCCTGCTCCTGATGGACTCATGCTATAAAGAGGGAGAGATATAAAAACAGTTTCAAAAGAATGTCCTAAGGGCTTTGGTGGAGTATGCACAGGAAGTTCCTACAGCAAGGGAAGGGCCCAGCCTTCTCCAGGAGTCACCAATAGCTTCCCAGACAAAAGGATAATGAAGGCGAGTCTTAAAGGACGATTAGAAGTAGGTCAGGTGAAGAAGCAGGGGTCTTGATTTTACACATGAGGAAACAGAAGCTCAGACACAGGGCTAAGTTCACAAAGCTACTTTTAAAAACAGGGTTGCAGTTTGATGGCTGATGAATTTTTACTATTTCTTGCTGCTTACAAAGATTATTCCTCACTTTGCATCAGGCAATAGGCATTATCTACTGTTTATGCTGTCATTATTCTCCTTTTATTATTATTTTAAAAATATGACATCATTAGGCACTGGGCAGTCAAGAAAATAATATGTGAATATAGTGTCATAAGAGAGTCTCTTTGCTAAGAAGGGCACACAGCACATCACAAAGTATCCAAAGTGTTAATAAATCACTTGGAAATTTAAATGTTATTTTCTGTTAGATTTTATTGAGGGACTTATCATGATTATAGACAAAGTTCCAACAAGGTCAACATCAATGTTCCAAAGGCATGAGCAGGTAAGCTAAAGAGAGATCAAATAAATTGTTTAAATGGTACAGCATAGGTAGTTCTCACGAATGTCTCTGCAACCAGCCTAACTTCCATTAACATAGTTAGAAACTCTCTGATATGAAGAAAATTACTATAACTTCAGATATTACTCTAAGGAGCTATTGCTGTAGAATAGAAATGAAGAGATGTAGATAAATCCGCTAATGTTCAGCTTATTCACATAAAATGTGCATATAGAAACAGAAAACAGAAGCAAGAAATTCAAGGAAAGCATGCTTAATAAATATTTGAGTCCAGCTGCAACACTTTCTAAGTTATTAATATAGTATGTTCATATAGGTTCTAATAGAGTATGGCTCAGTACTGTTTGATAGTTAATACCTGGAATTAAAAAGTGAGGTGACAAGCATATTGACTAAATGAGCAAAAAATCACCACAATATTCCTGGTTGACCAGACTCTGTTTTTGTAGGACAGTATCACCACCACCATCACTACCATCACGACATGTATTGAGTGTTGCCTATATAAAAGGAATCACCGCGGTTGCCAGAGATGAATGTGCTGTGGTCTCTGCTCTGTAGCTGCACTTATGGATGGGTGGAGGTGGAGGTAACAATAACATAGTTAAATAAAATAAGTACTGTAATTCACCCAACAAACTCATACAGAGCACTTGCTCTGAGCAAGGCACTATGACAGGCTTGACAAAGGAATCCAAGAAAGAGAGGGAAGTAAGGACTGGAACTAAGGAGAAGAAAAAATGCTAACAGTGACTTGCACTTCAAACACAATTGTTTCTAGTTCTTACCTGAACTGGAAATGATCAATAGTGGCAGGGTGCCAAGATCAATGGCAGCCCCAGGTCAGAATCACTGACATCAATATGGTCACTATTACCCAGTCTCATCAAATTGAGGGATTCTTTTGCAGTGAAGAAAACTGGATAGTGTTTAATAGAATTTCACTAAAAAAGTTAAATTACTCGAAAATCTATTTAAAAGTTGCATAAATAAATTTTTTGAAATGCTTTTCAATATTTAAAGAATATCTAAAATGTGGTTTATTCATCACAGTTGTAAACCAATGTAAGAATCATAGACACGTTGCACTTATGTACCTGCTACAAATTGAGAACTCATTAGGGGAAGACAGAAGTTTTGTAAGACTTGAAACTTAGATGATTTGGGATACCCTATTTAAAGAAAGACAAAATTTTGACCTTTTCACATAGACCACAATTTCACAATGAGAATTTTGCAGAGATAAAGAAGATAATCTATAGTCTGACACAGTTGATACAATTTTGTTCTTCTTAGTTTAGAAAAGTTTCTTCCATCTTTACAACTGGATTTTGGTAAGGCCATGTCATATTCTCAGGCTGCGTTAAGTTTGAGAAAACTTGTAATCAAGTTTCTTGTGAGCTGTAACATTTCGAAGAAATTTCCACAGACTAGCTTCTGGCTTCATATATTTGAAACACAGTTCCTCTTCCACTACCTGCATACTTCAAGTGTCTCATAACATAAGAGGTGACCTCTGGCCCTAAAACCTGGTGTTATACTGTCAAGTGAGTCAGCTGTAGGATTATTCCTAGGAGACATTTCCATGATGGAACAGCTACTAATAACATATCCATAGTGACTATAATGTAGACCCAATAGATCTCGCTGGGTTGAGTGAGATATGCTGACATCATATGTAGTCACTATACTATAATAACAAGGGACTGCAGGTGATGTGAATATATCCCACTCAATCCAACAAGATATCTATTTTCCTTTACATGATTCCTCCAGTGGCCACATCACCTCCACACTATAGCTATAAGGTGATAAGTGATGGAAGGAGAGCTGGAATACAAATAGTGAGAATAACCAATTTGCAACTCCAACAAAACATATGCCCACATGATCACACTGCTAGTTCTCAACAATTACCAGAGAATGGACTTAAGCTTCACTCACTCCAAGACAAACCTGCCTGTGGTTTTCACCAAGGCTTTTTAACTTTTATCATCTTTAACGTGAGGTAGTTATACGGTCACCAGTTAAGTCAGTTAAATAAACTATTACATTCTGTCCCCCTATTACAACAATTCTTTTAAAATGTACATGGGTATAGCTGTATCTACAAAAGGAATCTTCAACATAATATATGCATACTTCTGAAAACACTGTGAGAGATAGAAGAATATCAATGTATTAAGAACTGGTTATGCAGTTTATAAAAAAAAAAAAAGGCAGGAAAGAATCTTCACAGGTTGTATAGAGACAGACATGAATATTCCAGAAGGTAGGCATTTATATATCAATATCAATATTGACAGAATTGTAAAGATTTGCTGATTTTCCATTTTTATCATCACCTTTTTAAGTCAATGGGCCCAATCTCACCATCTTGCTGACGTGGCATACTGATACCAATTTCTGAAAATTATGCTTTTCTAAACTATCAGAAAAGGGTTGCTTATGCTAAGTTCTTTAGCCCTTCTCCTCAAATGGCATAAAGTATCAAGCCTAGTTTATCTCTTTTGATTGTTCTATGGTGTGTCTAGTTAAATAAATCACCTTGTCACAAAAGTAAATAGCAACAGAACGGAAACAGCTACATTAAATAGTAAAGCACCGTTTATAACATTATTCTGACAGCCTAAGTCCTGCAAAAAAAAAAAAATAAGATCTGAAAGTTACTGCTGCAAAAGCATCAGAAATACATGTGTCCGTAAGTGCAGATTCAAAACGCTCAACAGAATTCTGATGTAGGGACCATACAGAATTAGATCAAATGTATCCATCTGTTCGCCTTCATGTAAATGATGCTCACATGACCAGTGCTGGGACCTCTTCTAGGACAGGCCTTGAGACTTTCATTACATCTGTCACTTCCCCTGTTTACAGCTGCCTCATCAGTAACTCATGGGGTTTTTTTTTCCTAAACACTCAGAACAGCATCCCAAGGAAATAGCACCAGGAAAAGAGCGATTACTTTATTTCTCTTCTCTCTACCTGATTTCGGTCTCAGTAACTAATATTAATCTCAAATGTAATACACTCTTCATGGATGCATGGAAACACTTCAAGCAAGCACTGTAGTTTCTCATTTCCACTTCTGGAACTCAGAGGGGGCTATTTCATAAGCAAATGTGAATACCTCCATGCAAATGCCCACACTCTGAGAAGCACTGCCCCTTCCACACTTTCTACCTCTTATATGTGGTACACGGAATGGAGTCATCAAAATGCACAGGGTCCAGCAGGTTTAAACAGTTCTACACTATTGACACTGCTAACAATATATCTAAGAGGGAAGCAACACTACAACCTTCATCTCTGGATGGACTAGATTGTTACGGTGGCTGCATTTTACTGAAGGCAAACATGTTTCCCTGAAAATAAAGTTTTATTTGCTGCACACAAAGTAGCTCTGACCCCACAGGGATGAAGCCAACAGTGGCCAAGTTAGGAAAACCTAATCTACAAAAATTGCACAATTCATCTCTCTTGGTTCTGCAATTGGTCTAATGCTGCATTTTCTGAAATCTTTCCTCTTTGAGAAAGCACATCAGGTCTTAACATCCACAAAAGGTAAAATATGGAATCCCACTGACACAATGAAGTATAGGAAACAGCCCACCTTTCCCAAGTCTGCAGTTTACACATTCGCGATAAGAAATATACACCGAAAGTTTAGCACAGACTTATACAGAATGTATCTATTATGTATAAGATATATATATATGAACTTACAAATAAAGAAATTTTACATGTAAGTATATACGAGAAAGAGCAGCATACCAATGGTTTCTTTTATTGACAGCACATTTTTTCCTTACTAATACTTTCTAGTGCTACAGGATCTTCATACTCTCCTGTACAACAAAGTCACACTTCTCCTTCAATACCCTCTTGTTTAAGCACATGTATCTATTCAAAGTCTTTGCTGCAACACAGAAAATTAATCGAAGAAACAATATATGTACTGGTTATTTAAGACACCCCCAAAACACTGTAATCCTGACATTTAAAACTGCATGCACTGTGGACAGAAGTGCAAATATGTAAAGACTAATAAATTTCTTGCTGTGAATTATTTGTGCTCACTAAAGGATATTTTGTTCAGTGAAACTAAAACTGTTTTTCTGAGTTTTTTTTTTTTTAATGGAGTCTCGCTCTGTCACCCAGGCTGGAGTTCAGTGTATTGCAACTTCTACCTGCTGGGTTCAAGCTTTCTCCTGCCTCAGCCCCTCCTGAGTAGCTGGGATTACAGGCGCACACCACCACACTTGGTTAACTTTTGTATTTTTTGGTAGAGATGAAATTTTACCATGTTGGCCAGGCCGGTTTTGAACCTCTGACCTCAAGTGATCTGCCCACCTTGGCCTCTCAAAATACTGGGATTACAGGTGTAAGCCACCGCACCTGGCTTTGAATACTGTTTTTTATGGGATACCTTTTATTTGGTATATCTAATATCCTGCCTATAGACTATATGAATCAGGATCCATGTGCAGTATAAAGCCAACGGTCTTTGTTAATGAACATTAAGTAAAAACCTCATTTTACCCGGTGCATTATCTTAGAATATGTCTCATCCTTAAAATCTCAAGCACTCACAGCAAGAACAAAAAATTAAATCTGAGAAATAAAATATCCTAAAACGGTGCTGAAAAACTTCATAATCTTTCACTTGACCACCAAGCCAAGGTTTATGTGAGACTCCATCATAGGGCACTTAGCTTCTGAATTAGCAGAAACCTATCTTTATAAGCTGGTTTTATTTCATTAAGAGATCATCATCAAAATTCATCTGCCTCATCATTTCTCATGAATGTTTCAGTAGGAACACTGCAAAATAACACAATAGAAAAAGGTAACTATTTCCACATTATTGTGAGATTTCCTCGCTGATAACTGAGAGAAGTCACAGACATTTAAGACTATTTGACAGTGAAGCCACAGTGCACCTTCTTCAGTGTCTTTCTCTAAAACTCTATGTCCTTGGTGAAGAAGTGAGAATTCTGAATAGATCTACCTATGGTTCACAAAAATCAGGTCCTAAGACCAGCACCTCTTGAGCTTGTTTCTCCCTTCTTCTTTGACACAGTTGTCAGTTATAAGCATATGTAGATATTTATAATGTAAAACTCATGAATAAGTGAGGAAAATACCTTTTGAAGAAGTGAAAAGCAATGGTTGTGTCTTTCTCACTGAGAATTCTGATAATTCAACTTTCTGATAGTAGCAATCATGTCAAATGTCAGGGCAGTGAAAGTAATATGGAATCACTCTCCTACGCAGCCAATATGTTCTGTAGATTTCTTGTCCTAACTAAGGCATTATCACTTCACAGTTATCTAGAAAGCAAATCTGTAATCGCCAGATACGTTGTGCTTAAGAAAAAAAGTAGTTTGAAAAAAATGCTACGCTCTTTTATTTCTTAGTATAGTCTCTGCCACCTGGATACTTGCAGACCCCACATGGCCCTACATAGACAGATAGACACACACACACACCCACGGTCCTGTAGCTAATCCCTAATCTACTCATTACCCCAAACTGTCAGACAGTTAATTGAATTAATTTTTTTTATATTTGACAGTTAGAGACATGAAGGTAGTTATGCTAAGTCATTTACAGTTTTAACTTAGAGGAAACTAAAATAGAGTTTAGGTTCTTTCTTATTCATCTGCTTAAATTTCTTCCTTGTAATTAAAACTGTGGATCTAACCTGTAATTCGGTGAAAATTTTGAAAGTGACTAATACTCATTACCCAGGAGGCTTATCTAACATAATGTACATTACAGAGCACAGAACCTATGGGTTTCAAATCACTCATTCTTTCTGTTCAAAACAATCAGTGCTGAACTTCATCTTCGACAGTATTCCCATTCTCAGATTTTTTCTTTCTTTCCAATAAAACAAACTGTTCTCTTCTTTCTCTACACAGCACGGGCTAAAAAGCAGCCCAATTCTGCAGCATGGGTATAAGGAAATGGAATTTCATTAACTACCACAAGTGGTCCACAAGCTAAGTTAATTAACCAAAACAGGTGAAATCCCCACTCTCTTCCTTAAATATTGCTAAAGCAGCATCGCTTCAAATAATGAACAGATCCTCCGTAGCCGGCAAATGACTCAACAAGCAGAGAAGGTCTGATGTCTTTTAAGATTGTCTGTTGTATTCTCACTGCATTCCCAGTGCTGCAGGTCAGGTCAAGAACTTCAGGAACTATTGCACTATGGAAACGCAGCATCTGTGGGTCTGGAACTGTGAGTGACTGACTGCTCAGTACATTCTCCGAAGGAAAAGAATTGTGCAAGGGCATACTGTACCAGCTGCCAGCTCATAGCTAGCATTGTCTGCTGAGCAGGAGTAATGGTGCTTATCCTGGGAGCCAGCATCCAACATCAATGCTCTCACCCTTTTCTACTCCTTATTTCCTTAAACTTAGCACTTCCATATGAATATTAGATGACAGTTATTGAATATATAGGTAGGTTAACTATTACTGAAAAGTTATTAATCACTCTCCCTACAAACAAATATTCCTCCTTTTTTTCAAAGTGACAATTTCTCCTTCTTCAAAAATTACATGATGTTCTTAATCCCCAAAAGCGGCAGTTTTATTCATTTTATTTTATTTTATTTTTGAGACAGGGTTTCACTCTGTCACCCAGGCTGGAGTGTAGTGGCATAGTTTTGGCTCATAGCAACCTCCTGGGTTCAAGCGATCTTCCCACCTCAGCCTCCCCAGTAGCTGGGACCACAAGCATGCGCCACCACCATGTCCAGCTAGTTTTTGTGTTTTCTGTAGAGAAAGGTTTTGCCATGTTGCTCACGCTGGTCTCAAACTCCTGGACTCAAGTGATCCACCTACCTTGGTCTCCCAAAGTGCTGGGATTACAGGTGTGAGCCACCACGCCCAGCCAACAGTGGCAATTTTAAATTAAAGAAACTGAATTTTAATGGATGTGACAAAACATTATTAAACTTCTCTTCCAATTCCAAGTGTATTAAAATGGGTATGTATTCATAATATTTTTAAAAGTTGTTTCATTATATTTTATTCAACGGAGATGAGTAATAGCGCCAGTCATTAGTTATGTAGAAATGTTATATTCAAATACCATATTATGTAGTAGCACCAGCAGCAACGGTGTTACTATGTACTAACAGAACAGTTTCTATAAGTTACCTATTAGCTCTAGTATTTTACATATATTTATTTCATTTAAATCTCAGAAAAATACTATGAGAGATGAACTTGCATTTATCTACTTGCTGAAGGCCACACAGGTAGGAAGGTGCAAAACCATAATTCTAATTCTGATTCCAGGGTCCTTATTCTTAAAAAAAAATATTTAAAAAAAATTTTTAAAAAAGGACCAAAAGGAAAATAACTAACCAGAGGCCAAAAAACTGCATTATTTTAAACCGGATTGTGAATGTATTTTTGGAAGGTTAAATTTTTTAAGTATGTAAATAGTCAGGAGTGGGAAAGTTAACCACGTATATCCCTAGTTTTCAGTATGTAAAATATCATAAAGAGTTTTCATATTATTAGAAAAAGATGGCCAGGAAAGGGTATTGAGCTGTTATTTCACAGTGAAAGTTTACGAGTATTGGGTCTATGTATGAGAATACAGCAGCTATCCACATTCCAGGATAATTCATAGCTATAGATGTTGAGTCGTCTTTTCTCTACTGCGCAGGATGAAACACTTGAATTCAGAGATTTTATTACCTATACAAAGAGTTACTGATGTTAACTCTTGCGTTTCTGGGTGGGTCTTTATCTTCTCACATTATCTCCAAGACTGACCACTAGTCCTGAGGAAAATTTCATTTCAATGATTGGCCTGGGTAGCTTTGACTCTAAATTCCCCTAAAATGTGAGAGAGTATTCAGCAATTTACGACAGGTTATCTATTTGATGTTAAACGTCAGAATAAACGGGAAAAAACAGACCCAAGTCTGAAAGAATGAAGGTGTTTACAAACTATCTCTCATTCTTGATATCCAGTCAGGTGAGAATCTCATATTTTAAGGTTTTTTTTTTTTTCCTTTTTAATTGCCAGTGCTTATATCTGGGTATATTAAAAGGCCTTAGAGATTATAACCTATCCAGGCAGGGGTTCACATTTTACAACTTATTGTCTATTATTTAACAGATTTAAAATTTTCTGCACAGCATCTTCAAATCTCCAGAGAAAACAGGCTATATAAATTCAAAATAAACAAACACTAGACAGTTTATGTGGCAGCACTTTTGATTTCCTGATATGCCTTCCCAACTGGCTCATGAATGTGAATTCATTTAATAAATTAATTTCAGAAATATAAAACGAATTTATCCCTAATGAATGTCATTCTTTCCTACTACGCCAACTAAGTGATCCGAAGTTCTGCATCAAAAAAAGGCTTACTTCTAGTGGCAAAAAATGTGTCTCCTCTGACATGATGCTTATCATCTGTGTCTACCCTTGATTTGATGACCCCTTATCATGCGCTCTGTGTGATATTTAATTTGCTAAGACTAAAGAGGACATAGCAACCTTTCATTTAACCAAGAAATCTCAAAGGTAAATAAAATTCTGGAGGCATTTCCTAAAGAAACAAAACAAGTACAAGTTTTTCTTTATGAACTTCAACAAGAAAAAAACAATGCAGGAATTCAGGGAGTATCTGAGAACAAAGCAAAACACTGCTTTCATGAACAGTTTAAACTTATTTTAAACTTATTTTGACTTATTCAAAAGCCACAATGCTACATCTTTAATGGTTGACAAAGTTCTGAGACTGAAATTCTGCCAGTGGTAACTTCTGGGTTCAGAAAAATAGAAAAACATGCCAGAAGGGGAAAAACCTGTGGATATAGGAAAGGGAGACCCTACATATAAGAATTAAAGTATACTGGAATTCAGCTATATCTGCATTAACTATATGCGTTAGCTAGTTACAGGAAGCCTTAAAAATGGTGTTAAATGTACCATCTGGAATCTTGCAAAATGAACTTTTACCTGATGGTTGGTGGCAATTTATTACTAAACACAAGAGAGATGTGTGAGCTATTCTGGACTCAAATAGGACATTATCCTTGCAACAAGACCAATATTCACTAAGCAACATATCCACTGAGCGGTATAACAGATCACTGAAATTGTTGTAAAGATCCTATAGCATTATGGATTTCAGTCTGTGAACCAAGAGATTTTTATTCCTTCTGTTACTCTCTCCCCACAACTTCTTTCTTCCAGGAAGTCATCCAGTAATAGTTTTTCCAAAACTATAATCTTTCTTAAATTTTCATACTTTGAGTCTTAAAAACAGTATATTGCCTATTCACATAGGCCCCAATCCCAGAGGTAGCTGATAGTCTACACGTCACCACAAGTTGTGAGAACCCAGTGTTAGGATTTTACTGCTGCAGGGACCAGACGCTCATTTTAAAACTGCTTTCCGCTATACCATTTTGTCTCTGTGCATATGTTGAATATGTGTGCCTTAACTGGAATTAATTTGCATCTATTAAGAATATTGACCTATGTCTTTCAAATGATCCTTGGACAGTTTCATACAGAAAATCTTCTTCTTCTACCACTGCTGCTACAAAAGCTTAGGAATAACAAGAATTAGAAGGTCTCTGTACTCTCAGCAAGTGCCCTGAGGTTGCCTCGGTGCTCCCTGCCATGAGCCAACAGCTGCCATAACCTTCTGCCATGCGGAAGACCCAGGGACAAGCAGCCCGCAAGCTCTGCTTCCTAGTTTGCCTCCAACTGCATACATAAAGTCACTGTTGATCCTGACACTCTAATGCCAATAGTAGTTATTGAAAGTGTTCCAATTCAAGAGACAATCTAATTCTCTTAGACCTATTCCACTTTGTACTGAAATGCCATGACAGCTGTCTTAAAAAGTTGCCCCAAATGCCTTGTGTTAAGTGTCTGGATTATTTATGGAAAGCATCAATCTCAGTGGATATATCTAACAATAACCATGACTATATTTTATTACAATGATGAATATTCCTTACGATATACTACATATAATCATGAATGTATCTCATAATATCTTATGATATATTATGATAACCATGAATTATGCATTTTCCACCTCTCTACATTCAAATAAAAGAGCAAGTGCCAAAATGTAACTCTGTGGAAAGTTTCCAGCAATACTAGAACAGTTAGCTTGTTAATAGAGCAATATAAAGCAAAGGGAGATTAATATTTTAAATTAATCAGTCCTTCATTGCAGTTTCTAACAATGTAGTGTTCTGATTGAAACATTTATTTCTGAAGTTGTTCTTTTTCTGTTATGTTTTAAAAGAGCGTGAGTGTGCACATGTAAATTTGTACTGTCCTGGGTGGAGGATGAAGAAAAATGCATTTTCCTGCCCCTGGCTGCAGGAAGTCAATAAGCTGTGCAGACATCAGGGATAAAATGACTGTGATTGAAGCGGATTTTAACACACTGAGAATCTTTTCCCCCAGTGCTGTTCTTTGGGCAAAATACAACAACTACATCAGTTCTGATGAGACAAGAAGTAATAGTAATTTTTTTGCTATAAAGTATATACATATTATTATTTATGTTCACACATATGAATACATGTTCATAAGGTCTTTATAAAATCTCAATATCTTTAATGTAATAGATATTTTTCTCTAAGTTTGTCTTGGTTACTTCAACAAAAAAATAAAATAAAATGTAAAATACAACTGGATGGAAAGTTCCCTTTTTTGGGCATCGTTCTATCCAAATACAAGAAGATTCAGACATGTCATAAAATATCTCTTAAAGATATTTCTATACTGATTCCCACTCCATCCTTTCTCTGTTTCTCTAACCCTTACATATGTATTTCCATGGGGTATTTTTCAATTAAAAGAAGACATGACAAAATAATAACATGTATCGCTTATATGAATTTAGCATTGCTATGGGTCTATTCACAAATGCCTTGATTTCTTGGAGAACTGAATCTATCTACAAAAACCCACAGGGAAGGGTCCTATACAAGTACTCTTCACTATAATTCATTCTGGGGACACTTTGTAAGTAAGAGCCTGAAAAACATTTTCAGAGAGTTTCAAGGCGTTGCTTCTTGCCATGCAAAACACGGGAAAAATAGGCTCTGAAAAAGTATAAAAAGGGATGGATCTATGAGTTTTGATTTTTTTTTTCCTAAGCATTACAAGTTCCCAGGCTACGGGTGTATTTAAGAGAATTCCCTGTGGGTAGTCAGAAAAGAGGCAATGCTAACCCTGCTAAAAGTTTTAATATGGCTGGAAGTTGCAGCCCACAACAAATGATAGAGAAAAATGAACGGCCAAGGATTTCAACACTAAAAATGAAGGGAGAATGTCATCATTGTTGCCCAGAATCAGTCTCCAAAAATGAATGATTAACTAGGGACCGGGTCCAATGCGCCACAATGTGACATATCAAAAGCCATTATACAGGGACAGCTGATGACAACAGTGCTCAGAGTGGGGAAAATGAAATTGCTGACTTCACATTAGTTATAGTGGAAAAACAACAACAGTAACAAAAACAAAAAAACTGATTTTCTGAAAACAATGCACACTCAAAAAATTGTACCAAATTTAAAAGCACACCAAGACCAGTATGAACCAGAAGGGCCAAAGGAAAGTGAATACATTATAGAAGATGAGACTTACAAAAGAGATCATTTTTACACCATTAGAGAAAGGCCAACAGGAAACATTCAGCACAATGCAAATATATACCAAAAAGAAGGAAGGCTGTATAAGGCTCTAGATTTGTAGCTGAATTTTCTTAGCCACATAAAATTTTTAAAATATCATTAAAAACGAGTAAAATTCATACACATCCAATATAGTTCAGATATTCCTTAAAGTTGGCTGATTTCTCCTACCCAAAAGTTAATAGCATATTATAGTAATTATACAGAGTACAGGGGACAAAATAAGACGTTAGATCATAGGAATTCAAAAAGTACTTTCATCTGACCACCAAAGAACGTCAAGTAAATCACATTCTGCCCTTGATGAGAGCAGAAACCCTGTTAATCACTGGCGACAGGAGCTCCATTTATATAGCACAGTATCTAAACAAAAAAGTAGGGATTTTTAAGTTTAGATCTCCTTTAAATATAGTAAACTTTGTATGAAGAAGCTTAATTGAGTTATAAGTACTATAATACAGGTATCCAGATGTAATTCCTACAGTTGAAGAAAGTATAAAAGATATTTCTTATATTTGCATTAAATAATTGTGTTTCTGGCAGTGCTCAATAACATACCACATGAGTAAATGAAGGTCACCGATTCCTTCTACCGTGTTCTGTTTGTAATAAGCAAATTCTAAGTCCATGTCACACTCAAGGGGAGGGAATTTTACAAAGGTGTGAATGCCAGGAGGTCAGGATCAAAGGGGAGACAAGGGGGGAGGCACCTTAAAAGCTGCCAACCACAATAGGTAAACTGAAAACTCAGAAAATTCTGTCAATTAATGCTTTTTTTTGAAAATTGGGGAAAGACAATCGTTCAATTATATGTTCCACTAAAACATAATGTTGAGGCTACAGCACTAATGGTGCTCTGATGGTTCTTCCCAATACTAATGGACTGGGTATCGATGAGTCTATGGCATACACTACACAAAAATGTATGTCAGAACGTAACATAATAAATATCTTAAGAAAGGCTTGATAAAGTGCGGGAGTTCCCTCTTAAAGAAAGAAATAGCATGTATCATCAAGAGTCAAGGAAGAAGGCTTTGACAGGTAGATTTTAGAGTAAAGAGAATTCCACGTCAAAGGGATAGCATGAACCGAGAAAAATATGCAGGTAAGAAAATATACAATTCTGTTAAGAAATGGAAAACGGTTTTGGTTTTAGAATATCAGATATGTTGGCTAGAAGAAGAATGGAAAATGAAGTAGAAATGGAAGATTGGGTTAGATGAGAAAGGACCATGAATTCAATCCAAAGAGATTGCACTATGTTAGAAAAAGAGGAAATTTTCTGATTAAAGGAGGAATATCTTCAGTGCTATAATTCAGAAATCAAAGTCTGATAGCCGTAAAATGAACTCAGAACTAGACAGCAGAGGAAGGTTGAACAGTTTGGCAGCTAGGTGGTCTGACAGAGGGTTGCAGCTTTGGGATAAAAAGGAGAGGCTTCTCCACAGCACTGGTGTTTTGCAGACCTCACTCCTGGGCCATCTTCTCTACTTGCTTTGTATTTTTAGCTCAAATCACTCTCCTGACCATTTGCAAAATATTTCTATGCAAAGAAGTAACAGGCACAACAAACTTAGCACGTCCCCCAATTTATTCATCATCAAACCTGTCCTCCTGTCAAGCCTGCTCTCCTCTCATATTCCTTCTCTTTGTTATCAACACAATTGTTGATTCCATGCCCCAAGAAAGAGGCTGGACAGTCTAGACCCTCCCTCTCCCTCTCCCTCACCTTTCAATCAGCGTGGTCATCCTCACTGCTGATTCCACCTCCTGCATTCCATTTCCGATACCCCTGACTTACTTCAGTTCCTCAGGAAGTCTTGCTAACACAACACAAAGACAACTGAATAACCTGGGGACATCCTCCCCCTCAATCAATGCCTTGGTCCTGAAGAAGATGCTGGAAGAATTATGATGATCAAATCAAAGGGAAGAGTTCAGAAGACCCAAGAATGACTGATGTTAGATTTTCCACCAGGCTGGTAGAATTGTGGCCTGAGAGTCGATAATTATGTTATTATGACTAATTATGCTATTATAGGATAATTATGTCAATAATTTTGTTAAATAGTAGAAAATAAAGAAAGTGATATTTCTCAAACACATGAGATTATGTTCTGATGTTTATCCACAGTATGCACAAGGATCTCTCCAGGGATTGCTAAAAATCCTTGAACATGCCTAAGTGTAACAAAGAGAGATGTCAGTCCTTAGAACTGCACCCAATATGCTTTGTGACAGTGATGGTGATTCTGTTGGACACTTTGTCTACAGAGATGGGGGTTCATGAATCATGCCTGAAATATCAGGGTCTTGATGAAAATGAATTCTGCCTTTAAATTCCATAAGCAGATAAAGAGTATCTGGTACAAGGGAGGAAGAGGGAGGCAGCCTCATTGGATTTGGCTAATGAGTTTAATCTTTGTGAGATTTCTAAGAGAATACCTAGAAGATGGAAAGGTGATGAAAGATTTTATTTTATTTTAATTTTATTTTATCTGTGTGTG
>NW_012119044.1:825980-849326 GCF_000951035.1 Colobus angolensis palliatus | reverse complement strand
AAGGAAGGAAGGAAGGAAGGAAGGAAGGAAGGAAGGAAGGAAGGAAGGAAGGAAGGAAGGAAGGAAGGAAGGAAGGAAGGAAGGAAGGAAGGAAGTTGTTTGTACTTCGAGCCTCATTCTCTTTCTAGTTTGGAACACTACTGTTATAGTACGTAGCTAGTCAGGCATGAACAGGGCAGGACAGGGCTCCCCCAACCCCACCAGGAATGTCAGAAGACCATCAGGTGACGGTCATGCAATTGTTACACTGTCTCTCTAAAATAATACTTGGTCACAGCTAGTACCAGGAAAAGGCAGTCTCCCAGCAGAAAAAAACAGAAGCTGGTGATCGGCAGCTTCTCGATAAGATCTCCGCAGTTGGGTGAGTGTGCCCAAGCATGCCTATTAAGAGGCAAAATGGAGAAGTCTAACTGGTGTATGACCTTCTAGGGACATTCTGCTGGTAAGGGGAGAATGTCTCAAGTGAGCATGCGTAGAACTCCAGTGAACACACCGCTCCCCTCCCAAGTGCTGGCAGGCTGCTGCGCATGCAGACAGTCCACCTCAAGGAAAGAACCGGGGGAAAAGTAACGCAAGACCCCGGAAGTATATGCCAACATATAAAAGCCCAAGTCAAAAGGTCAAACACGCACTTGACCTCTCAAGTCGCCCCTTTGGCCCTTTTCCAAGTGTACTTTACTTTGTTTCATTCCTGCTCTAAAGCTTTTTAATAAATGTTCACTGCTGCTCTAAAACTTGCCTCTGTCTCTCCTGCCTTATCCCACTCAGTCAAATTCTTTCTTCTGAGGAGGCAAGAATCGAGGTTGCTGCAGATCCGTTTGGATTTGCCGCCACTGATACTTTGGTACCATGTGACTTGGATAACACTACTAGACTGATGTCCTATCAACTTGGTATTCACTACATCTAGCACATTACCTGGCACTCAGAAGCGCTCGATAAATGCGGACTGACTATAGTCACTTGCTGAAATTTTAAAGAAACATACACAAAAAACTTTCCAGCACACCCATAGACTCCCAGTGGCAAAGTAAATATAAGTTAATGATCAGGTCAATAACTAAATCTGAGAAGCTGAAACGTCTACCTATGGAAAATTGAACGTCAAGTGTATATGGACAGTGCCCTGACAGAAACTCACAAACACATACACAGGACAGTATGGCTCTACAGAGACACAGAAAAGTATTATTGGATTATTCAGGTGGCCTAATCCCATACCATTTATATACATTAAAAGTAAAGGTCAGAGCAGTGAACTGAATCAGCAATGAATGTGAAAAGCAACGCTGTTAATATCCAGAGACACTGAATTCACACATCCCTCATCCTTTTGGGCTGGGATTTTTCAAATAGAAACTGCAGAGCGCAGTAGAATTATGATATTCTTGTAGATCGGATGTTCTACTTCACAAAAATGGCCATATTCTTATTTTCTTCTTCCTTGGGGAGCCTTCATCTCAAGATAACTTTTAAATAGAAACAACCAGCTTTTCAGCAGAGCCTGATTATCAATTTGCACCTCTTGCAAAGGAAGGCCTAGAATTCTATTGTTTTGTTAATTGTCAATTTACATCTTTGAAAGGTGTTGCATTTTCTCTTCTTTCTAGCAGGTTAAGACTAATTCTGTATGTTAATAAATATTATAAACATTTTTCACAAGAAATGCTGTTTGCTGAGAAGTAAGCTATTATTGTTATTCTCCATTTCCCTCTACTTAATTACACATCACGTTTTAAAGTTGATTTTATCAAAACTAGTTACGCTCTTATTTAAAATGCTTTTTCTTCAGAAAAAAAAAAAACTTGCTTTTTAAATCAACATTTAGACAAAATGCTTCTTAAGGTACCCATTTTTAATAGACATGAAAAGGATACAAATTAATTAAGGCAAAGTTTCACAAGGACATCTGTGATTTTTAGCTTGAGTAGATTATTTGGAAATATTTCTTCCTTTTCTTTCTTGTAGTACGTATATAGTATAAAAATATGAAAAGTAAAAACAAAAGTCCATTTTACAAAGTAACAGGAAAACTGAAGATGCAAACTATAAAAAACATGATAGGAAAAGAGACACACATTAGATAAAGATTTCCTTTACACTATGTTTACAAGTAGTAACTTGGAAAACTGCAAGTTCTTAACCTGCCCTATCAGTACTAGTTCCAGCAGTTGATTCAGAATGATAAGATCTTTTGATATGCCTGCCAAAGCAGGCATTTTTAATCTACTGCAACATTTTTCCTACCTGATTGCTAAATAAAATACTAAGTCAAATATTACACAGTAACTCTCGAACTTTTCAGCTTGGAGAGGTGGTATTTAAAAAGATCAAGTGACACTTCCCATCATATCTGAGGGAGGATGTTTAAAGGCCATTTATATTGCTAAAAAAATGGATTTAGATGTCATAAATAGCTTTAATTTACTAAATTTATTTATATCCTACCTTTTTCCTAAAAGGATTTAAGAGTGGTAGTCTCTACTTGTGTCACTTTGGTTTCTCAAGTACAAAATCATGGATAAACAATATCTATCAATAACAAAGATCATACATTTTAAATGTCTGTAAAGTGCTTTGTAAAATATGAATGTTACATGTGTTATGTATTATCGTTTCTGGGCTTGTTTCTAAACCATGTCATTATTCCAAGAAGAAGCACCAACTTTGTGATATACCTTTACATTATAAATATTTACAAGCTTTCCTGAAAGTATTAACACTTTGAAAGAACATTTTTTTCAACATTTAAATCAACTTTCTCAATTCAGCCTATCCCTGTCCCCGGGATATTTGTGTAATACATACACATTTTATACATGAGTCCATCCTATAATGCCTCTTACTGCCTTTCCACATTCTTTTTGATGAAACTTACAAAATCTAACTTTGTAAATCTATTTCCATCGAAAAATGAGAAAAAAATAATTACTACTGGCCAAAAAAGTGGATGGGTGCAGAGAAATGATGACGTGATAGAGAGTTCAATTTTAACATTAAAAGGAGTGAATTCCATACACAAATAACTCAGTACTGTTAAGTCACAAGACGGGGAAACAGACAAAACTCATTAATAGCATAAATGGTTGAAGTATCTGACCTATAAAGGATTTTCAGTGCTTTGAATTTTTTTGTTTCCTCCTTTTTCTTAAACTCTAAAAAGTATACTTCCATATTTTAAAATGAATCTGAGACTGCAGAATCCATTAATGTATTTCAGGAACTATTTTTTGGACATGTCAAGCTTAGAACACAATAACCCAAAATATGGGACCTTGACAATTGAGAAAACTACAGAGCAAGAAGGTTACTTGTGCCTTTCTCCTATGCAGCATGGTCATAAAAATATTCCAACCTATCTCACCTGAAAGCAGGTCATAAGACCCTCATTCCAGATAGTCCTGCCCCATGGGGGGCCAGGAGGTGGAGGCAGGGAATATCATACAGAGACACAGGAAAAATCTGAACAAACAGGACTTGCTGTAGTACACCCCACCCAGTTTATTACTCTGAAGTCATACTTCTGCTGTCCAATTATGTTTCTCCATGATTATCCATGTATTTCATCAGACTTAGCATAAAAATACACAGTTTTTCCTGGGTCTTTTGAGCCATCATTTTTGAAGGTTCATTAAATAAATTTATGTTTTTCTTTCATTAATCTGTCTTTCATTATAGGGGTGTCAGGTATGACTCTTGCAATGGGTGAGTTCAATATCTTATTTTTTGTCCCCTACAAACACTACTTACCAAGTTAGTTGAACTAATTTTGGGGATTGTGGGATACAGGAGGGGTAGGATTGAACACTATATTATGCAAATGAATTTCCAGTTTGGAGTAAAACCTGATGTCTCTGGGCAAAAGAAATACAATTTAGTCATTATGACCTGAGACTAATTTTAATCATTTTATGTAAATTGATGGGAATTATTTTCAGGTCAAGCTGCTAGTAGAAATGCTGAAGATTGACATTCATGATTATTTAATTCTTGACACCATTTAGTTCTGTCTAAAAGTTGAAAAGGTTCCCATCAGACATCTGGCCAGTCATAGTATTCCCAGAATCAGTGACTTCCTTCAGTCATGAAGTGACTATTTGCCTCCTTTTCAAAAATCATAAGTAAAGCTGTGAAGTATAATATCTATGAAGTTCTTGTAAAATACATATTTTTTAGAAAAACATGCTTCATCCTAGGCAAATATTTAATAGAGTATGAAGGCCATAAACTATTTAAAAATCAAACTTAAGAGTTTTACGAAATTCCCTTTAAAAGAAGTGATTTTTAAAAATTCTATATAAATTAAACCCAAAGAAATTGGTACTTGAGAAGAGAAATTAAGACCGTGGGTTTACTCAATGAAGAGAATAAAAAATAACTTATTTTCAATTAACATTGAGACCACAACTATTTATTTTTCTGCTCCCACTGATGACAGATATGTGGGAAATGGATTTAAATCTCAATGTAATATGTGCAGAAAATGTCTGAGCTTTCTGCAAAGTTTTTAATCTAGACTTCTTTAGTGTTTAAGCTTTATGATTACCTAGCTTCCCTCTCCAAAACACTCCAAGAGTTTCCCATAGTATTTGCAGTAAAGTTCAACACTCTCCTTTGGCCTAGCAGGTCCTAAATAATCCCATTCTTTGCCCACTGGTATCATTGCAATCCCTCCGATTGCAGTGAGGTCCTACGTCAAGCTTTTGAATTAGCAACCTGCCATTTCTTCACCTTTACCTGCTCTACTTTATACCATTTATTTATTCATTTGTTTATTCACTTCTGTATCACCAATCAAGTGTAAACAAGGGCATGGACTGTGCTGTCAGGATCACATTTACAGCCCCAATTCCTAGAACAGTGCTTGGCACATAGTAGTTGCTCAGTAAATACCTCGAATGAATGAATATTCTCTATCTACCACTAGCAGGTCATAAAATACATAAATCTCTTGGAATTCAGAAAGACATGTAACTTATGTGGCACTGATTTTTTTAAACTAAATATTATTTTAATTATTATCAAATAAATTGCTTTAAAAACTATTATCAAATTTAGAGAAACGCTGTAAGTTCAGGAAACATCCCCGTGACTTACAGGCCTGTCATTTTAAAGACTTGCAACCTTCTTAAAGGTCACTGCTTGCACGCTTATTGTATTCCAGTGCTTTTCTGTACTACTTTTTCCTTCAAATACTTCCAGCGGTTCTGCTTTTTGGCATATCATTTCAATTCTTCTAAAATGGACTTTGGCATTTTTCTCTATTTTTGTCAGCCCCAGTTGTATGCTTTTTCTTTTAAATAACCTTCTGCTTCATACATACAATATGGTGCAGACTCTATACAAGGTTCCTGATGCAAAGGGTGTGAGCACAAGAAGTTGCAGGCTCACTGGCCTCTCTTACTACTTTCAACTGTGTATTCACTACCCCTTCTGCCTTGAAGGGTCCCAGCTCCTCTAACAAACCTCTACTTACCTGATCTAGCTCAAACATCACCTTCTCTGTGAATGTCTCTGATTTCTTCAAAGCAGAAGTTGCTGCTTCTGGTTCACACCTGTAACACCAGCACTTTGGAAGGCCAAGGCAAGAGGATAGCTTGAGGCCAGGAGTTCAAGACTAACCTGGGCAACACAGTGAGACCCCATCTCTGTAAAAAAATTTTTAAAAAATAGCTGGGTATAATGATATGTCCCTGTAGTCCCAGCTGCTCAGAAGGCTGAGGTGGGAGGATCACTGGAGCCCAGCAGACCAAAGTTACAGTGAGCTATGATCAATACCCCTGCACTCCAGCCAGGGCAACAGAGTGAGACTGTATCCAAAAAAACACACAAAAAAAGTTGCTGCTTCTTCCTCAGTGTTCCTGCAGGACTTTCTTCAAGGTCTTGGTCTTCATGATGAACCAATCATTCATGCTCCTTATTTCCCCATTGGGCTACTTTGTGTGTATTTCCACTGTATAATACTTTATTGCATTTATTTGTGCTTCAGGGTTTAGCCCTCGTATTCATATTCATATGCTCTCTTTCCATTTTTGTCCATTCTTACTTCCTTACTGATGAACCCCAATTTATATTTATTTCTAGCCCATGCGTCTGTTCAATATTTCTACCTGGATATTTAATAGGAAAGGCAAACTTACTCTTTTTAAAGCTTATCTATTCTTTACCCTCAAACCTTTGCTCCAAATCTTTGTAAATAAAAATGTCCATTTTTCATTTATTCAGACCAAAATCCTCAAATCATCTTTCATTCATCTCCTTCTCACATACACAATCTTCATCTTGATCAAAAAAATCCAGTTGATGGAATCTTTAAATGCACTAAGTCATGGTTTTGACCACTTCTAATCACATCTACTGCCACCACGCTGATCTAACCCACCACGATCTCATCTGGCTTACTGTAATAGCCTCCCACCTTGCCTCCCTGTTTCCAGTCCTTGACCAAAACCTGTGTCTTCTCCAAACTGTAGCCAGAGTGATCCTTTTAAATTATAACAGTTCTCTCGGCTCAAAACCCTATCAACGCTTCCCATCTCATTCAGAGTCAGGGAAAAAGTTCTTACAATGTCCTATGCAGCCTAAATAATCTGGCCTCCAATGACATTCTGACCATATATCGTTCTATTTACTCCTTCATGCATTCTGCTCCAGCCACACGGGCCTCCTTGCTCTTCCTTGAACTGCAGTTTGCATTCCTTGTTTTACTATGTCCACTACCTGCCATCCACTATGAAGGCAGGGATATTTCTTCACTTTGTTCCTCACTATATCCTTGGTACATAGAATTGTGCCTAGAACCCAGTTGGCAGAGAGCACTTATTTGTTGTTTGATACTGCATGGCTCTAAACTGTTTACCTTGATTATTAATGCATCCTCAATGTTAAGCACAGTTCCAGATATATAATAGTCCAGAAATATTTATTAGTGAATGAGTTAATGGATTAATGAGCTAATGAAATACTTCAGCAAGGAACAAAGTTTTAACATAAGAAACTTCGCTGAAATCAAATCATATGACAGCTCATTTACTCTACATCTAGTATTTCTTTTCCCTCTTCACCTCTGCAAAAACTTTTTCAATCTTTCTTTTATTTTAACTCATCATCTGTGCTCTTACTAACTAGGTCTAGATAAATTACACTGCATTTCTAGCTGCCTGTAAAAAATAGCTACAAAATAGCTGCATTGGGGTAAGAATGTTGTTTCTATTTTTTCTTCCCATGCACATATATTATACAATTACACATTTATACAATTAAAATATTTTACTTGTACTTTAGTAAAAAGAAAAAAGTTAAAGAGATTAAGAGATTAAAAAACAAAAAGGGAAAAAATACAGAAACTTCATTCAATGCCTTGAATATTAGTATTTTCAGAAAACATGAGTTAAGCATACTTGTAAGGTTTTTTGCACATCATAATTTATATTAGCATGTAAAAAATAGATGTAAATATGTCTGTTCTTCAAAGGTTCAAATTAATACATGTGTAATTACAGCCAACTTAATTCCTTCCAATCCCTTACTGGCTTTTTTATGACTCTCATTACCAGAATCAAAAGAGTAAGAAAAAAAAAATCAAAATAAAATATGAACGTTTTTTTTAAATAGTTACCATCCAGCAAATCATTTAGAAATCTTTACTAATTTCCTCTAGTTTCAAATATAAAGGGAAAGTAGTTCAGATAAAAACCATCCTTGTTGTACCTTTCCAGCATGTGGTCCTCTTTATTCTGAAGGCCTTAGGCTCAAATGAAAGTTACAACTTTAAGTCCCACACAGAAATCTTGAAAGTGCCAAATATCTGTTCAACTAACTCAGGCTTCAGAAAACGGAAGCGTGTGACTCTTTTTTGAACCTTCCTTCAAAGCTAAGGCCTTCAGGCACAGGCTTCCGTTTCACATCACTTGGGGCCACTGGTGATCAGACAACTGTGAAGCTACCTCAAAAGCTCCGTAGCCTCTGCAGGCACAGCCATGCCAGGGACAGTCACCTGTGTCACTTGCAGTATTCTCTTCATTGGTAATTACAGAATAAAAATCACTGGAGTCTTAACACATGAGGAACGTGTCAGGAAGCAGACGTCTCTCAAGATGATTTTCAAGTGGTTAGTTTAATCTTTAGCTATATATTCGGAGAAAGCAGGTGGGTGGGGTTGAGGGGAAGGGGAGAAGAAGGGTGGAGGGTCTATCATGACACCCAGTCACACTTTCTACCACCAAAGGACCAAAGGAGTTCACCACCTTTGGCACTCATCTGAAGCCCTACCTAAATGAAATGCATACCATCATTTGCCTCTTTCTGACATTTAGCAACAGACTTGACATTGACATAATTTATCTGAATGATCTGCCATGACAGCACTTTTTCAAAGATTGCCGATTTCCCATGTATTAGGCAAAATTTTCAGCACTTTCAACTCACTCATTGGAAGCGACTGGAATTCCCTATCTGGGTCTCTAACATTTGGGTGTGAAGGAATAAGGAAGAAGGAAGGCAGAAGAAAATCCGTGGAACTACAAATTAGTGTGCAGAATTTCACAAGCTTCACCATCTCTTAGCATGTACATAGGAATAATGAAATAGGACTGTGCCAACTATATTTAATTTCCACATGTTGTTTCAAAATGTATTTAGAGAGAAATTAAATTTTTTTAATTTAAAAAAATAGAGGCTTGCTTTAAAAACCATTCCTTATTAGGTAGGATAGCCTTTATTTTATTTTATTTTTTCTTACGGCAAAATAGGGTTTCCATTTGTACAAACCCCTTCTAGTGTGAGCAAGAAGCTGGTGGTAGCACAAGATAATTGGTCCTGAAGAAGGAAGGAAAAAACTGGAAAGCTTTTTGTAGGTTTTAGCTTTTTAAATGATAGTAACCTTTTACCCAGGGTCAGAATCTCATAATCTCTAATTCTAGGCAACTAGGGAGCAACTAAACTGTTGAAAATATCCAAGATGCAGCCAGTTCCTTAAATCATACAACCTCAGTGTGTCATGGAGGAACTCTGATAAAGAAGGAGATAAAGAAAGAGCTGAGATCTTTTATTTGAGGTTCTAGACAATAATTGGCAATTGTATTTGACAATGAGAATTGACTATAAGACATGCTCTAAGTATTATTTTAAGAAAGCAATTTTTAACACACTTAAGAAACTATTCCATCAGAATGTCGGGCATTGGATGAAAAGATTCAGTTAGTTATCTGAAACATTACTTACTTTGAAGACTTGTAATTTTTTTTTTTTTTTTGGAAATTAACAAATGTGATCTCTGTAAAGCAAACTTGAATTTTGACTAAGTACATTTGTCTAAAATAAAATGGTATAATTATTATCCTAGTAACACGAAAGTTTTCTATACCCTTGCCAACACTACCAGGATATATAAACTTGAATAATAATCTTAAGACATTCTTGGTCTACTCATTGAAGATTTTCTTTTCTATTCCTTAAGAGTCTGGCCCCTAAGTGTCTTCACTTAACTAATATCAGCAAAATACTGAGGCATTCTTTCCACTCTTGCTGGGAATTCACCACTTCCAAAATCTCAACTCCCACAGTTTCCTTCTCACACAATCTCCATCTCAAAGAGCTATCTGTGATATTATCTTTGTTAACACTGACAACAGCTCCACCTTCACTCCACCAAGTCATTTAGGCAGTTCCACCTTCCTTTCCCTTCCATCTATCAGCCACCTCTTGGCTTCACTTCTTTGTCATAATTCATCACTTAATTTACACTCTTGGTTAACACTCTCAATTCTTTACTCCTTTCTCTTTTCATCCAATATACTCTGAAAAATCAAAAGAAGAGATCCCTCCAATATTTGCTCTTCCCTTATTCAAAATGTTAGAAATATAAATATTTCAGGCCGGGCGGGGGTGGCTCACACCTGTAATCCCAGCACTTTGGGAGGCTGACACAGGAGGTTCACCTAAGGTCAGGAGTTCAAGACCAGCCTGGTCAACATGGTGAAATCTCATCTCTACTAAAAATACAAAAATTAGCTGGGCGTGGTGGTACCCAGAAGTAATCCCAGCTACTTGGGAGGCTGAGGCATGAGAATCGCTTGAACCCGGGAGGCAGAGATTGCAGTGAATAGAGATCATACCATTGCACTATAGCCTGGGCTCCAGAGCAAGACTCTGTCTGAAAAATAATAATAATAAAAAATACATATATATATATATATATTTCACAGCCTTCTCTGGAGCTAGATGTACCCATGCAGTCAAGTTCTAAGGATGCAAGCAAAAGCAGTGTGTGTGATTTCTGGGACAGTTGGGTAGGAGGCATGCCCTTCTTGTCCTCTTAATTTTTCTTGATATATTAAGTGTAGAGTGGAGAATTTGCTCATGAGGTAGGCTGAGAGACGGTACATCTATAACATAGATGAGCCTGTGTTCTTGAAATCATAGAGAGCTATGTTCGTTCTAGACTGTCTACCTCAGGATCTTGTGAACAGAGAGAGATGCTTTTATCTTGTTTAAGCCTTTGTTATTCTGGCTTATCCTATTATTAGTTGAATCGAAGACTAACTAATTATGCTGACCATCTGCCTTCTATACAATTACATATTTCAATGCCACTGTTTCCTCTTCTGTAAAAGGAAAATAATAATAGTACCCAACTTACAAACTTGTGGTGAAGATCAATGATTTAATAGTTCCTAGTACATAATGAATATTAAAAATGTTAGTTATCATTAGCATTACCCAGATACAACCCAGTGATGTTGGGGAAAACTGCAAAACAATTAGGAAAGGTAATATTGAGCCTTCAGTGAGAGTAGTATCATTTCATTTGCTTTCATTGATCATCTAATCCAATTCCTTCAGTGATTATTCTACAGATTAACATTCTCCTAATCTTTACTCATCCCCCCCACCACACTAGAAAACTGGGGCCACAAGATATATCCTCCTTCCACACAGAATGACTTGCCTCCACCTCTGTGTGTCTTCTTACTCAAGCCACTTTTTTGTCTTCTATCGCTCCTGAGGAAGAGGTGCTCTTCTGTGCCAGGATCATCCCTCTGCCTGGCTCTAGATGCCATGCTCTTCCATTCCTTTCACCCGTCCCTTGTGTATGTAACTTCTGCTTTCTATTGATTTATCTCATCCTTGTCAATAAACATGCTCAAATTTCTACCAGTACTAAGCATGCCCATTCATACTTCCGCCTCAACTTGACATATTCTCTCCCTTTCCCTGTTTATCCATACATCTGACAACTCACTACTCCATTCTCAACCCTCATTAGTGAAGTCATTAAATATTTCTTTGTTTCCAAATCCAGTTCTAAAGTTACTTGTTGATCACAAGTCATCTATTTTTCCAAGCCAGAAAGCTGGGAATCATCTTGGATTCTACTTCTCCTTTATGTCCCATAATCAATTAATCACCAATATTGATATCACCCCCAACTATCCTAAAAGTCATCCTTCTTTCTCTATTCTCACTGCTATTTTCTTTCTCCAAGCACTCTTCATATCCTATCTGAATTTGTGAAGTAATCTCTGAAGTGGTTTTCCAGTCTTCTTTCTCCTTGAAATCCATCCCACACATGGTTCTGAGTGCTCTTTCTAAACTATAACTTAAATTCTGCTACTATTTTGCAAAACAAAACAGAGCCCTATTGTATGGTGTGCAAGACTTTTCATTATGGAGAATCTAGTTAGTCCCTCTTTCATCTCATAAGGCCATCATCTTGCACTATCAAATTAATGATGTGACATGCAGTTTCATCCTTCTTGGAACCAAAGTTTATCCCTCAAACCTCAACCAAATGTCACCCCTTCTCTGATGGCTTCCATGATCAGCCCCATTCCTGACAAACTTAACAATTCCTTCCTTTGTGTAGTAACTCGGTAGGTTATACATGCTTATGTTATCACTCATGTCATGGTTGACTGTGGATGTTTGTTTATATTTCCACTAGACTGCTAAACTTCTTCTAGACAGGTACAGCTTTCCTTCATTTTGCATTCTCAGTGTCTACCACAGTGATAAAACTCCAGATGGCCACATAAACATACAGAAAAGATTTGGAAAAAGTTACCCAAGTTGCACAAAAGTACCAAGGGGGAAAAGTATTACTTTAATAGGCAAGGAATCCATTTAGGTTGTTTTGGTTTTCACACAATCAAGTTAGAAATTGTTTTATAAAATGTTCCCTCCTAGTTATCCCAAATAAGTAGCTTTAATATGAGTTTTCTCTCTTTACCAATTTTTCCTTTATAGGTCTTATTTTCAGTTCCTCAATACTGAACCCTTGAAACTTCATCTCACTATTCTTTTTTAATGATGTCACGCTAAATTGGTTGTCCTCCACCAAATTTCTTCAATCCCTATTGCTATTCTTTAGAGCAAAGTCTTATCTAGTGTCTTTGTTACTAGGTATAACTTTACATTCCTGGAAAATATCAGCAGATTTAATTTTTCTTTAACACAAATCTGAGCATGTTTTGAAGGTGCTTAAATAATATCCACTGTGCAACTACACTATGAATTAAGAAGTCGTGAAACTGTTTTCTGTGACCAACCTAATCTGTAGGTTGTGAGCTTAGCCTTTTCTTCTGTCAGTGTTGTGCTAAGGCATCCACATTTCCTTTCCCAGGCCACTTGTTAGCAGGCCTGGTTGTGTGAGAATGTTAGCCAGGGTTAATGCTGTAGCCTGGATTGTCAGACAAGTTTATTCCTTGTAAAGATGACTGATTCATCTACGGATTAAAAATGTCTAAGAACTCATTTCTGATATTCATACATGAGAGGTGTGTAGTCAATGTTTGTGAATTAATTGTTTCATTAATTAATAACATTCTATGCACTTAAGAGATTGTTATCACAATTTATATTTGAGTAGGAAAATCTCAAATAGGTAATCACACTGACAGAATTCTTACTAATTACATTTGTGTCAAATTTTTAAGACTAAACATTAAATAATTGCAATTAAAGAGATACATAAAATATTGGTATCTTCTCAAACATTTAACATTCTAATTTGTTCACATGTAAGTGTTTAAATGCTTACTATATAAAAGTCAAAGAAAATACACAGTAAATTTGGAAAATAAACCTCTAGATATTTTTAAAAAGTTCAAGCCCATGAATATCACATACTCATTTCATATTCATACTAGAGACTATCTTAGTTTTATAGTGTTGACTCAATGTATCTGAACAAACAACTGCTTGGGCCATCTTGCTAGAGTACAAGAAGAATTGAAATATACAATTATATTTAGTGTTAGTATCTTAAGGTTGCGTTTTTAGGATTACTATATATAGAATATTCATCGAGTACCTAGAGTAGGTTGGGTAAACAACCAGTCTATTTAATTTAACTTACCATTAAAACAGAAATTAAGGGAGAGGAGTTATATTATGTGAATGAACATCAAAAAGGTTCAGAAGTTGGCCTTAATATACTCACGTTCTCATCCAAACTGGAAGTCTCAATTATTATGTTGAAAATGGCTTAAAACTGTTTTTTTTGAAAGACTACAGGACCTTTATTTTCTCCTTCCCACCAGACTATAAATGCTGGAAGAACAACCTGTCTTATGGCATTTTGGGCACACAATTTTCCTTCCCTGCAATAAATTGGAAGTACAGAGTTTATGTCTGTTTGATTCCCATCTGTCAACTAAACAGCAGTGAGACCAAATTCATCATTCAATTTCTAAGGCTGTTTATTAGTTACATGCTTAATTATGGCATTTTAGGAATCTCATTCATGACATGAAAAAAATCAAGATAGTAACTTATGCTACACTGATGGTAAATCTAAGATTAGATGTATACATTTTGTTTCTGATTGCTGGCATGCACTATCATTATTAGCAGACTGTACTTAAGTACTCGCCTAAGGTGCTATCTTTGATGACAAGCTAAAAAATTCACCTCCCCCTAGATGGAGATGGGCATTTAGAAAGCATAAGAACTAAAGATGATAACAAAGTCTGTGCTAACTACTATTGCTGATGAGCAATTGTTATGACAGGAGGTGACAGAAATAATGGCATCTTTGAAAATGTGTGTGTGTGTGTGCACATGTAAGAGTGTCCTCTTATCCATTCTAGTATATATTGCTCTTAAAGGCTGACCTAAATTTTCTTTCCTCTTGTAAAAAGTCTGAAACCGTTATGGTGGTGTCTCAGTGAGCTGACGTTTCTCACAAACATTATACTGAATTATCGCACATTTTCTCTGTGTTATACCTTTGATAACAAGTTAAAAGTGGAAGAAAAAATACTACCTGCAAACAAGAAACCCCTGTTAATGAAATTCTGCATTACATAGTCAACCTTTTGCTTGAGGAAGAAATCAAACACATACTCACAAAAGGATGAGGTGAGAATGTGGACCAGATAAAGTGTCAAATAATGTTGTTGTTTAAATAATCTCCAAACATTATTTTTGTCCCCCTTTCTAGTTATTATAACCCAAAAGGTTCAAACAAATTCAAAATCAAGCTCTTTTCCCAATTCAAACACAAACTATGTGTTACTACTATTTTATTAAGGTTTTTTGGTTTTGTTTTGTTTTTGTTTTTTTAAAAAAAAAATTTCATTCAATTTTATGAGACAGCCCTTATCTAAATGTGGTCTCTGGTCCAGCAGAATCAGTATTATCGGGAAAACTGTTAGAAATGCATAATCACAGACCCCACACCAAACCTGCAGATTTAGAACCCACAGAGGTCATTAATCTGTTCTAGTTAAGCCTTAAAAAGATTTTGATGTACCATTGGGGTAAGGCAATGTAATAAATTATTCAAATAAATTATTTCATTCATTCTCAAAATAGTAGGGTAGGTTGAGAGCAAAATAAAGAGGTAAGGGTATGTAGCTGATTTTATATATATATATATATATATACACACACACACACACACATACACACACACACATATATATACACACACACACATATAACATTATAAGTATATACGAAGTTAGTTATATAATTAGTGACAGACTAGTGTCAGAATGAGATTCAAAATTCTAGACACAAATTATATTGGCTTTCTAGCACATACACTCTAACACTCTAAAACCATTTCTGTAACTTCAAAGAACCATTTTTAAGGTCAAACAAATAAAATAATGAAGTAGCTTTTTTATAATATATTAATCGCTTTATAACATATTTTAAATATTATTACAGAGAATATTCCAAGTAATTAAAAGTCACTGCTATCTTTTAAGTGTTCATGAGGGAAATAAAAATGCCCTTCTAATTGCTGTCAAGTTTGGAGTATTTTATTACATTTTTAAATATTAGAAAAATGCAAACAGTTTCCTGAAATATTGAATAGTGGGTAAAAAGGCCAGAAGCCCAGATATAGCTGGTTCTTGGATTGGGAAGTGTAATGCAGGGATTGTACCCACTATGCTGGTTGTAATTTTTTTGGTGGTGGTAAGGGAGACCAATAAAGTTTCTTTATATTTCAGATAGAGGAAGAGGCCAAAAATTTACAAGGAGAGTTAGTGTTACTTCCTTAGCTAAGTTTCTAAATTTTTTTGCTATAGATTCCAAAATGACCAGGGGAAAATGTTCAATTAAGAAATACAGAGAATACCTATTATTAAATAAATGTAAGAAATGATTATGTATAAACAATGGCTGCCACGAATTTCAAGGGCAGCTTAGTGAAAGCAAATGGACTGGACTGTCCTTTGCTGTCATTTGCTCATATTCCACGCTGCTAAGAAGTAGAAAGGAAGAAATAATTATGGAACTGGGTCTTATATTTCTTCAAATTTTATTTCAAACGTCATTTTGCTTGAAGTAAGTGTTGAGATGCGGCAATTAGTAATTCAGCATTTTTGATAACATTAGTTCATTAAAAGTTTTGTTTGGAAAAATCCCAGTCATATTCACAATGTTCTACTTTTCTGGGTGAAAAAAATCAAGGTTCAGGTTTTTGTATTTCCATAAATTGCCTTTGGTAAAAAGAAATGGATAAATATATTAAACTGATTACAAGAGAAGCTATCTTCTGTTTCTGATCAGACTTCCATCAAACTGTCTGTCTCTTATTCGATCTTGAAATTCTTTTTTAGAAGGACTATTTTACATGGCAACTCTGTATGAAGTTGTGACATTTATTCCTTTTTTTAACAAAGAAAAGTTTTGCAATACTTTATCACATAAGTTAACATTACTGACATTTTACCTGTTTTAAAATACTTATTTATAACTCTATATCTTCTCATAGTTGTGACAAATATATAGCATAGTAGTTAAAAGCCCTGAAGATGAAGCTAAATTACCTATGCTCATAATCTTTTCTACATTTAGTAGCTATGTGTCTTTAGGAAACTTACCTAACTTCCCTGAACCTCAGTTTGTTTGTATGTAAAAAGGAAATAATACCTACATCATAGGGTTATCATGAAGTTTTAAGGAATCAATACATATAGGACTTAACACAATGCCTACCTCCTGGGAGGTAGTCAATAAAAGTTAGTTAACACTTTAGTTAGTATCTTTTAGACCTAGAAAAGTTACTGAATCTTTTTAAGCTTCATATTTCTCATATATTATAACATAAATATTTACTCCCTTTTTCCTTAAACTACAAGCCAGAAATTAATAAACATTTGAGGAACCAAGAGTGAACCAAATAGTTTAATTTGGACATATTGCTTTCCTGAATAAAAGGCATGATAATTCCAGGTCCAGCACAGTCATATGATTGTGTCACCTTACTATCAGGTTAAAAAATTATTTGTAAAAACAAGTTAAAAAATAAAACCCTAAAAAATAAAGAGCATTAATTGAACATAATAGAAAGTTATACACATTAAAATTGTTTACTGTCAGGATGAAAAAGTGGACTTTCAGTTGGGCTGATACCATGAAAAATTTAAAAGATATATATCCATAGATAAAAATTATGAGTGCAATCTTTTATAGTTTATTTATGACAGATTTTAGTGCCTAACACATTTTTAAACAAATCAATGTTTATCATATCTCAGATATGATATTTCAGAGACATCTCAGATAGCTGCATAAAGAAAATAGAGAGGGAAGAACCGTTGAGAGCAGCAGCAGGAAGACCAAGATGGCAGGATACACAATGAGCCTTGATTTAGAAAAGGACGGGACAACTGCCAATAAGATCTCAGAGCTTCCCCTCAATGAAGAACCGAGCCACCCATAAGCATATACTAATACATAAAGAACAGTAAAGAATAACTTTATTCTGTGTCTACAGAGGAAGAAGGAGAACATGCATTTACATGATAGTGGAAAAGACATGTTTTAGATATGATATAAAAAAGGACATTCTCAACTGTGTGGGTTGTTGGAATCGAAATGAATCCCATAATTAGTAAGAATGAGAGTTTCAGAATGTGATGGATAACTGTTTCCCAACTGGGGGCAATAAAGCTTCTTGCACAGCCTTGTAATAAGGATTAAATAAGACAGCACTTTAGGTAAGGGTAATAATACTATCCACACTAGAGGTTGCGCATACGTGTGTGTGTGTGTGTGTGTGTGTGTGTTTTAGATAAGATGTTCAGTACTTGGCATTTGCTATTTATTATTATTAAGACTTGTTAGAAAAACTTTAAGTCAATGCTGGTTCAACCACTTACTAATTCTGTAACCGTGGAGGACAACCTCTTTAGCTCTCAGGGCCCGAGTTTCATCATCTCTAAAACAAGGACCTTAAACTCATGTGGCAAGCTGGTGAGAACAAAATAACTTCTGTACAGCATCTGGCACAGAGTGGGTGGGTACCTAGTAAAACATTTGCTTCCCTTTTCTTACTCTCTCCCAAAAAAACTAAAGAAAAATCATCCATCATATTCATGCCATTCCTTATATATCTAAAGCCATACAGTATTTCTCCTTAACCCGAGCATCTGCAAAGATCAAAAATATTAAGAGAAACAATCTATGATGCCATTTGTAGGAGGAACGCATCTGGTATGAAATCCTTCCTCACTCCTCATATAGAACTGACTACATCCTAATTGAGGGCTCACTGTACCCTTAACAAACCCTTATGACTCTTACATATCTTCATTTGATTGCACTTGTGTATATGCTTATCTATCCCTAGTAGACTGTAAGCTTCTTTGACAAAAGAGTGAGTGTCTGGCATGTAGCTGGTGAGTAAATATTTTTTGAAAGAGGTTATGCTGTGCTTTTCCTTACAATATCCAGCATGTTCCCACTAAGGATTTTGCAGCTGGTGTGGCCTCTACCTTGAATTGTTCCTCTCAGACACGGGTATGACTCCCACCCTCACCTTTTTCAGGTGTTATCCCAAATTTCACTTACTTTCTCAGCAAAGCCTTTATTAGTTACTCTATTTAAAATTTTGTGTTTGTACACGTCTACCCACCCACCCATTCACACACACATACACACACACACACACAGATACACACACGAACGTGCAACCTGTCTTCCTTTTCTCCATCTACCACTCTCTGCCTTTTTTACTTGTATTGGTTTTTCCATCATCTGTCTTCCCCTCTTAAACTTCAGAAAAGTGGGAGGTTTTGTCATTTTTGCTACTACCTAGCATTTGGCACAGCGTCTCAGACACAGTAGGTGCTCAATAAATATCTGCTGCATGAATGAATAAATTTCACAATGGCATAGCATTTGGGAAAAAAAGAATGAGTACTTTCAATGAATAACAATAGGACATTTACAGAAATTTAAAAATTATGTGATGATTAAGCTAATCTTTTAATATTATATAACTGCTCAGAACTCATTTTGTTACTGATATACTGCAGTTTTAATTTCTTCCTCAAACAAAGGAGCTTCGTTTCTTCTCATGAGAAAGTAACTAAGATTTATCTTGTATTGAGTTATCCCAGTTTTTCCTTATTAACAAAGATCAAAGATACACTGAAAGTATCCATAAAAATGACACAGGTGCACAGAAGCAGAAATGAAGGTTTAGAGCAATGGAGACAATGGAGACTTTTTTCTTTTCTTTATTTTTATTTTTTTCTTGAGACCCTGGAGTGCAACAGCACGATCTTGGCTCACTGCAACCTCTACCTCCCAGGTTCAAGCGATTGTCCTACCTCAGCCTCCCAAGTAGCTGGGATTACAGGCATGTGCCACCATGTCCAGTTAATTTTTTTTTTTTTTTTTTTGAGACAGAGTCTCCCTCTGTCCCCCAGGCTGGAGTGCAGTGGCGCAATCTCTGCTCACTGCAAACTCTGCCTTCCAGGTTCACGCCATTTTACTGCCTCAGCCTCCCGAATAGCTGGGACTACAGGTGTGTGCCACTATACTCGGCTAATTTGTATTGTGTGTTTTTAGTAGAGATAGGGTTTCACCGTATTAGCCAGGATGGTCTCCACCTCCTGACCTCGTGATCCGCCAGCCTCAGCCTCCTATAATTTTGTATTTATTTTTAGTAGAGCTGGGGTTTCACCATGTTGGTCAGGCTGGTCTCGAACTCCTGACCTCAAGTGATCCACCTGCCATGATCTCCCAAAGTGCTGGGATTACAGGTGTGAACCACCACACCCAGCTACAATAGAGACTTTTGAATGTCAGTGTCAGAACTAGAACTCGGATCTTCTAACCAAACCTCAGTACACTTTTAACCACATCTATCTTTCTACAAATGTGATTTATAATAAAACCTAAGTCAGATTCATTGCCTACATGGTATTGGTGCCATATAGACTACATTATTTGTTAGTTGGCCAATCTAAACTATTCAAGAGGGCAAAGATCTATGCATGCTAGCAAATCCTACTTCCTGAATATGCCCTCCTCTCAACGTCTATATTTGAAACCTTAACAATATGTCCACCTGGACTTCTTGGAGGGCTCTGGTTTGCAGGGACAATATATGCTTTGGTTCATCTATGGAACAATCAGCTTAAGAAGTTGTATTCAGATATTATTAATGTTTTCAAACCCACTTCCTATTTTCCTACTGAAATCCCTGCCAAGCACACACTTCAGCAGACACTAAAATAATTTGGGTAGTTGACATTCAATCCAAATTTTCTATGGAAATCTGCCAGATTTGACATCTGTGAGAAAGTGGGTAATTTTTATTATCCACAGAGAGCAAGAGCTTGGTTTGATATTTCTCTACCTCCACACATCTCCCTGTAGTGGAGCTGCTACTCAGATATCCACAAAAAGTGGTTAGTGAGGAAAATTCTTTAACCCTTTCACCCTTGTCAGGATACAGCAAAAGCTCAATTCAAATTAATTTTAAAGTAACAGTGGAAATGGATAAAACAACTTTTGGAGGTGTGAGAGATGCAAATTACCTTTATTATTATCATTACTTTTGCCTAAAAACTATCTATTCTTTATCTGTTGTTTTAATACAACTGTTTGTCTTTAAAGCTAGCTTTATTTGGTCTAAAACCTTAATCCAGGATTTCAACTTAACGTTATTTTTAGAGTATTTTTGCAAACCCCAATAATATTTGGCTCTGCAGTACTACACAAACATGCTTAAATGTCATACAAAATATTTCCATTGACATTACATTTTATTTCCAAAGACCTAAGAACTAAGGTATGTATTAACACTTAAGGTTTCTCTCATCTCTTTAAAAGAAAGAGATAAAACTGGATATTTCCATGTGCTTATAGGTCATATACTAAAATGCTACCAAGGTTTATATTGTAAACAATGTTACTTTAGTTCACTACAACAAAACAGGTTTCCCATCTTATTATTACAATCCCAGGAGTTTAACCTTATATATTAGTCTGTTCTCACACTGCTATAAAGATACTACCCGATTGGGAGGCCGAGGCGGACAGATCACGAGGTCAGGAGGTTGAGACCATCGTGGCTAACAGAGTGAAACCCCATCTCTACTCAAAATACAAAAAAATTAGCCGGGCATGGTGGCAGGCACCTGTAGTCCCAGCTACTCGGGAGGCTGGCGCAGGAAAATGGCGTGAACCCGGGAGGCAGAGCTTGCAGCGAGCCGAGATCACACCACTGCACTCCAGCCTGGGTGACAGAGCAATACTCCATCTCAAAAACAAACAAACAAAAACATACTACCCGAGACTGGGTAATTTATAAAGAAAGGAGGTTTAATTGACTTACAGTTCTATACAGCTTGGGAGGCCTCAGGAAACTCACAATCATGACAGAAGGGGAAGGTACGTCTTACATGGTGGCAGGCGAGAGAGAAGAGTGTGCAAGAGAAGGGAAAACTGCCTTATAAAATCATCAGACCTGGTGAAAACTCACTATCATGAGAAGAGCATAGGGCAGAAGGCCCCCAAAGTCCATTCCCCCCCCAGCAGGTCTCTCCGTTAACATCTGGGGGTTACAATTCAAGCTGAGATCTGGGTGGGGTCACAAAGCGTAACCATACCAAGCATGTTTCCAATTAAGAAATTAAACATGATTATGGTTCTATATTGGTTCTACATTGACACAGGTTTAAAAGTAGGTCATGGGAATACAAAAGCATGATAAATTATTCATTTACAACAATCAAATGGTTGATGGTGTATTGTTAATTTTTGATATAAGGGAAAACGGAATTTCAAATATATAGTTGAGGCTGGGCATGGTGGCTCATGCCTGTAATCCCAGCACTTTGGGAGGCCAAGGCAGGTGGATCACCTGAAGTCAGGAGTTTGAGACCAGCCTGGCCAACACGGTGAAACCCCGTCTTTACTAAAAATACAACCATTAGCCAGGTGTAGTAGCACATGCCTGTAATCCCAGCTACTCGGGAGGCTGAGACATGAGAATCACTTGAACCCAGGAGGTGGAGGTGGTAGTGAGCTGACATGCCATTGCACTCCAGCATGGGCAACAGTGAGACTCTGTCTCAAAACAAACCAAAAAATATATAGTTAAAAACCTAAAAGTACCCACTAATAGAATTACAAATAGGATATATAACTCCCAAATCACAGAATCACAGAAGAAAACATAAAATAAGAAAAACATACCTTGATCAAAAAAGGAGAGAAAAAAGGATTAAAAAGAAAAAATGTAGACATAAAAAAATTTCTGCCAAGTAAGATTAACACATCAATTATGACAATACACGTAAAGTAAAATTCCCTGCTGAGGGAAAATATAAACTTAGGTTGGCTTAAGAAACAAATTGAATCTTGTTTTTGTTTAACAGGTATACCTAAAAGAAATGTTCAAGATGAAAGGAAAAAGAAGGGGAAAAGCACGTTTGTAAAAAGGTGTGATCTGGGCCCGTGGACAGGATGAAGGCTGCTTTTTGAGACAGTGACAGAGGGAGAGGAAAATGTGACTATGCTGCAGCCATATTGGAGTACAGTCAGGACTTTCATCTCTTTTGGGTCAAATCCTGCCTGAGAGTCCTTGACAACCCTCAATAATAGTGTGGCCATGACATCTTATCTTAGCTTCACTAGAGACCCTACTTCCGAATTCTCTATCTACCAGGCCCCACTCAAACAAAAGCTTCATGAGGGCAAGCATTTTTGCAAGTTCAGTTCAAACTTCTATCTTTGGAAACAGCTTAGCACATGGTAGACGTGACAAGCATATGTTTTGAATGAATGAACAAGAATATAAGTGAATATGTCTGCATAGCATGCTAGAGACCTAAACACAATCATTTGATTGGAGTTATCTCCTCTGAAATTCCACTGAAATGAGTAAAAGCATTTTTTAAATGTTGCAAACCAAACACTGAAGAATAAAAGAGGGAGACCACCAATGGACAAGAGATTTCACCAGGTTTCTGGAAGACGGAGAGCAGGCGGAGGTACAGTGACTGACGAAGCAGCCACACGCTAATATATAAACATACAAGGCTGCAGCTGAGAGGGAAGCCAGTCTCCCTGGAGCTCCAGCACAGGAGATATTAGGTACCAAAAAGGGGAAGGTAAGTAGTGGCACAAAAAACAGGAGTACTCATGGAAGTGCTGGCTAAGAAACAGTCAACTTCCCAAGTCCCATATTTATCCTCATGTAAAAAAAAATTTGCCAAAGAAATTGTCCGAGCTGTTAAAAAAAAGTAGGCCAGCTGGTATGGAAATTAGCATCCCAGAGTGAAGTCTTCCTCATTTGACTTTAGCAGTCTTCCAAGGTAATGCAGTCAACTCACTTCCTATTTTTAGCTCAATGTCAAGCCCCACATTTGTAACTAACTTTTGCAAAGGCTTTTCTATTGCCTCATTCTTGAATAGGATGGGCAGTCATAGAGTATGTAATTTCTAAGAAAAACCTACAATACGAAAAATAAACAACAAAAGCACTTTGGAATTTATTAGTAGAAAGGAAGAGGCCGGGCGCGGTGGCTCAAGCCTGTAATCCCAGCACTTTGGGAGGCCGAGACGGGCAGATCACGAGGTCAGGAG